>NW_027656540.1:0-81835 GCF_964235325.1 Thermobia domestica
AGTCGAGCCCAGATTCTCAGCAATGGAAGAAAAACCTCATACCACATATTCTCATGTACTTCATGCTAGACAAAGGAATTTCCAACATTCTTAAAGCACTCATGTTTCTCTCTTGCGTTGGCTTGGCTGAAATTACTCTGTTCAATATGTTCTCGACATTTATTATTGTTCATTACTATGCCCCAATGACATCATGAACAGAGCGGATCAAAAACTTTCCTAAATTTCTTTTGCAACATAGTAATGACATTAAATGCACACTTAAGTACGATTTATTCTTTGCAAGGTCGATATTCATATTTGTGTGATATGTGTTATATGTATATGGTTTGTAATACGCAACTACTCTTATTCTCTGATCTCAGAACTCATTTGCTACTGTGCCCAACGAGCGAGCCTAGGTTTCTTGTAACTACTGCCTTTCTTTAGTAAATAATGTGAAGTATACAATGCATTAACCTACATCTCATATTTGTATTACTCTTTATTTTACTAACCCGCTACGAAGTGTCATTAATTTACATGTAAATCACAATAGACACTACCGCAAAAGAAAAAAATCGAACCCAAGACCACGTAAACAAGATAAAGGACAAGATTCAGGTTTCTAACGCATTATTCGCCCCTCACAGCACAGTATAGAAGTTGTATAAGCCTCTATACGTACATCCTACTGTCAGAACAGAAATTCCGACTTGCGTTTCGCATCTCTCATGCTCGCTACTTCCAACAAATCGCCAATTTCCAACCAGAACCCCTTCTCCAGCATTAATACTGCTACATATGAATACGTATACATGAACGTACATAATGTAAAAAAAAAACGTATGATTTTCTCAAATTAATCTCTCTACGTCTGTAATTTTGTGTGCATCAAAAGGCTTTAATGTAGTTACACGAATTCTTATAATCTAACAGAAAATCGCACAAAGTAAATCTTTCCCTTTATATAAATTTGTTGGCTCTGAAAAGAGCCGTTTATGCCAATTTTATATCCAAAATAGGAGGAACCCCAACTTAACCTCCGAAACCGTACAGGGTTCTTCCTTGCCTCTTCAAGGCATACACAACATCCATAGCTGTCACTGTCTTCCTCTTGGCGTGTTCTGTGTATGTAACAGCATCTCTGATTACGTTCTCCAGGAATACTTTCAATACTCCTCGGGTCTCTTCATAAATGAGACCAGAGATACGCTTCACACCACCACGGCGAGCAAGACGCCTAATAGCGGGTTTGGTGATACCCTGGATGTTGTCACGAAGAACTTTACGGTGGCGCTTGGCACCTCCTTTGCCAAGACCCTTGCCTCCTTTTCCACGTCCTGTCATTTCGATATGTTACTGCTTCGCTCACCACACACGAGAAATACAAGCCCAAGCAGCCCAAGACTCGTGGTTTTGTTCCTTCGATCATGCAGGGAAAGCACGGAGGAAAAACACAAAACGTGTCTAAGCCAATGAGAACTGTCCTTTTCGACTGACTTTATCCAATGAGAAATAGCTTGATTTAACGGTTTTGCTCTTTATATAACTTGACTTCATTCAGCGCGCAATTATTTGAAACAAGTCGTGACAGTTGCAATGGCACGTACCAAGCAGACAGCTAGGAAATCTACTGGAGGCAAAGCTCCTCGAAAGCAGCTTGCCACCAAAGCTGCAAGAAAGAGTGCTCCAGCTACCGGTGGAGTGAAAAAGCCCCATCGTTACAGGCCTGGTACTGTGGCTCTCCGAGAAATTCGTCGTTACCAGAAGAGCACTGAATTGCTCATCCGCAAGCTGCCCTTCCAACGACTCGTCCGAGAAATTGCACAAGATTTCAAGACAGATCTTCGCTTCCAAAGCTCAGCTGTCATGGCTTTACAGGAGGCAAGTGAAGCTTACCTTGTAGGGCTTTTCGAAGACACCAACTTGTGTGCTATTCACGCAAAGAGAGTCACAATCATGCCTAAGGACATTCAGCTTGCTCGCCGCATCCGTGGGGAACGTGCTTAAGTTTGAAGTTCTGGCACTGAGTTCAAAAACGGTCCTTTTTAGGACCAATACACTACTTAGAGATGCTGTTATCCTAACAAGGATCTTGTCCATACTTGTTATCTTTTTTTTTTAAATTCTCACGCCGTATGTTGCATAGTTAATACATCTACCTTCGTTTTCCTCTCGTTTCGTATATCATCCTATCTTTCAAGTATATTCTTTAGTTTTCCCCTATGTTTACCGATTGATTATCTTCGTTTTATGTGGTCAAGGATTCGATTTTGCCATATGTTGCATAAGTTAACTTCGATTCAACCACTGTTTGCCCTTCTCAACGTTATTAATCTCATAGAACTCGCAGGCGAAATATGTACTTCTTCCAAGGTAGCAAAAGTAATATTTTCTCAGAGGTCGCTGCTGTTGAATGCAAACGTTAAACTAAACTTTCTTTAAGTGTCTGTTTGTACTTAACATCAGTTCAATTGTACACCTACATTTCTGCTGGTGTTACTATTTTTCTTTATAGCAATATTACGAATTATAAGACGGTATCCGTGGTTATTAGCGTGTTCCCTTTTCCTAACACTTTCTCATTACACCAGTATTTCCATCATTCATTAGGCGTAATCACCCGTCTCCTTTATCATAAAAATCATAATAGTACGACGTTAAATTGAAACAGTCTACTTCACTTTCACGAGTTGTAATAAGTTCGAACATTTCTTTCACCCCAGCCTTGAAAAGAGTTGATTTTAGTTTAGTGTCCCTTTCAGCAGCAAGGCTGTTTCAAACGTGGACCTACTTATTAACGTGCAATGCGAAACATTTGAGCTCCCACCGAGAATCGAACCCAGTCAGCCTGCAAAAGTTTTTCTAACAAATGCATTAAGTGCGTTTTCTGTACTGTTTCGCTACTTGAAGATAGGAACAAGGAAAAAGTAAGTGATCACAAATTGACATTACGTAATGTGTTCCCCATTTTTTTTCGAGTACACCATTCTTGACACCCGTGAAAGCTTTCTTTCCCCACCCTCAATTCCCCTCTGTTATAAAGCACTTACATCAAGAAGTGCTTCGGTTAAAAAGAAAACTCAAAGTCCCTTGCGTGTATACTATACATTGCTATGAATGAACATGTGATAATGATAGGAAAAGCACAATTTTACTCTTCTCAAAGTATTTGATGGCTCTAAAAAGAGCCGTTTTAAAATGTCAGATGATTTACTGACACATTTACTTCTTCTTTGGTGCAGCCTTCTTAGCACTTTTCGGTTTTGCTGTAGCCTTCTTTGGCTTCGGGGCCTTTGGCTTCTTGGGAGTTTTTGCCTTCTTCACTTTAGATGGTGATTTCTTAGGTTTGGGAGCAGCAGCCTTTTTCTTTTCACCAGTCTTCTTGGGACGTTTAGCTGCTGGCTTTTTCGCAGGCTTCTTCTCCTTTGATGCTGATCGTTTCGCCTTGGTTGAAGATCCACCTTCAGGCTTCTCCTTCAGCGATGAAGCACTAAGCTTAAACGATCCAGATGCACCTTTTCCCTTGGTCTGAACCAAAGACCCAGAAGCAACTGCACTTCTCAAGTATTTCTTGATAAATGGAGCAAGCTTCTCGGCATCCACTTTGTAGTTCTGAGAGATGTATTTCTTAATAGCTTGCAGTGAACTTCCTCCCCTTTCCTTCAAATTCTTGATGGCGTTGTTCACCATTTCTGATGTTCTTGGATGAGAAGGTGTTGTTTTTGGTTTCTTAGGCTTTGCAGACTTCTTAGGAGAAGCCTGTGCCGGGGCTGCAGGTGCTGATGCCGTATCTGCCATTGCTTTCTGCAATAAACTCAACGATACTGAAGAATGAAATTTTCGCTGGCAGGCAGCGTTGAGTTTGGTTACGGAGCGCGGACCGGATAGAAAGCACTTGCTGAGGCGGGCTGAGGTAAACAGAAGTTCGTAGTTGCCACAACGATAAGTGTGTTTCCTTCTATTTTGATAAACGATTTTTTTCAGGTATTCAATGAATGCACCAGATCCTATTCTTCCTTACTGGCTAGAAGAAACTTTATTCCACATAACTCAAAAGGCATTTGTTTTTATTCGCTTTTCTATTTTATGTTTCAGTCATTGCTAAGTCGGTCACACTACTTTTTCACCCTCCTTGTGCTTATAATTTTCATAATTTAACATGGAAATACTTATCAATAAATAATTATATTACCATGGTAATTAACTTCAATCCTTCCTGTGATTATACGCAAAGTACCATCTTCGTACTGCTTACTATAGTTCAATGAAGGGAATCTATAAAGTAACGCGTGTCGCACACATCTGCCTTGCAAACTCCCTGGCCTACTTCCAATGTATAGACTTTTATTTCAAATCCTGATTTAATTTCATAATTTTCTGTAGATTTTAACATTTTATTACCCAGCTTCTTAATACGAATGACAATCAAGCCTAAATATTTATTCCCTTTAACTTTATTTTTCTTTTTTATTTTGTGCCTTGTTTCATATTTGTTCTTACGTTAGCAATTAACGCACTTACCGTAGTTATGTATGAACAGGTTGTTTCTATATTTATTTTATTCCAAATAAATTAAATATATATACGGATTATTTTATGGTAGTTGATATTTTCTGTTGTTTCCTACGTGAATTGAGGAAACGCACGGACTTTCGCCTAATTCTTGTGCTACTTTCATATGTCTGTATCTGTCGAATGCTGTCGATCTGTCGAAATGTGTATTACTATCTGTCGATTCATCGAGTGAACTGAATTCGTTAACCATTTCACCAGGCGCGCATGCATTTTTTTTTTCTTCTAAGGGATCCAAGCTTCGGGGGGCAAGGTTCCAATACTACAAGCCACTATGTCTATATACTATTATTCTGCATTCGAAAACACGATAAATATTCCACTTACTTTTTCACAAAAACATGATACAGACAGAGTACAGATGAAGTGTAAGATCAGATTTATATTGATGATACATCAATATTTTCCCTGTTAATAACTACATTTAATGAGAAAGTCTGCAAATGTATGTTCACTTAGGAACTTTTGCGAGGAGTCCGCACCCGGTGGACACCCCGTGAGTACGCCTCTGCACTTGACTATACTTCGAATTATACTGCAAACAGTTGTATTTTAGTTTCCCCGTTTAGTTCATCGATATCATTAACACAAAGAAAATAGATGTTATAGATGCGTATTCTCAGTTCTCGCTTTATATCCGGACGTCTGCAAAAATCTACTCCTTTTCTTTCTTTCACGCATCCACCAAACTAACAATGATTTGTATTATAATATTTGCGCATAAAATGTATATCTCATACCTTCCATGTTCTCAAGTATTCATAGACAAAAACGGTTACTTTCTGCGAACAAATTGTCCAAACACAGTGCAAATGTCATCTATAGATTGTCCTGGTTCCGTCTGCGTGTACATAACAATGCGTCATAATCATACATTGCACATTAAGGATATCAATTAATCTTCCCAAATTCCTAGATATGCCTGGCAAAAGTTCCGCGTGTTGTAAGGATATTACATTTGTACTACCGACAAGGTGGTATCTTCCAACATTGAAGTTCAATAAACCCCAAATGTGTCGGATATAGTATTTGATTTCTTGTCTCATTGTTTGCGTCAGAGATGTCTTCTCAAGTTAGGATTTACGATACATACAGGATGAGTTGTATATATTGTTGCTGCCAGCTCTATATTAATCCCATATTTGTAAACGAATAAAAACAGTATTCTAATTATAACAATGTGCTCACAATTAATTTTATTCTTAATTGTTATACGTATTGTTGATTAAAAATGAAAATGTTGCTAAGTGAATTTTATTAATATTTTCTGTTGCGTGATATAGGAAGTGAGTGAAATATTGGAGGAATATAGTGTGCGTAGCAGATGATGTGCAGTGGCTTTGGATCGCCTGTGATAAGGTAAGGCATTTGCTATTTTAATTAACACATTTTATATACTGTAATCCTAATTATTTTTATGTGAATGTGCTTACTACTTGTGTATTCAGTGGGACCGATGTTTTAATATGTATGGTCAAGCAGTGTCGAGCCTGGTCAGTGTGTGGATAGGTGACCATTTTTTGTAAATCGATAACATTTAACTTTGTAAACACGGATGAAGTAGAAGTATATTTATTTTATTTTTTACCTCAAATATGTAGGACACTTCTCCTTTGTACATCAATTATTATTATTAGTTCAACTTGTTTACAAGTTAAATGAAAAGAATAGTCGTTATCGTGTGATGATTGTGCTCATTAGGCTAAAGAAGACTCGTGATAAGAAAGAAAAGAAGAACGGTGCTCAAGTTTCGTCACAGCATATTCTCAAAAATTTACAGGCAAAATTCAGTGTTCTGCATGAAAAGGCATATTTGTACGAAAAAAAAAAAAATTCTGCAGACGACAGAATTAAATAAAGTAATACACATGTATTTTAGAGTTACTGGTGTAAAATCATTACAAGTGCTTTGCCAGGTGGCCAATAAAAAGCACGAATACTATTTAAGGGAGCCAAAACAGGAGAAAGCTGGGGGCCTGAGCGATAGCAAGAATGTGCGTCCAAAGTGAACAGGAGCGAAGGCGACGCGGGTATACGTATAAGCAAGGGTAGTGGAAACCAGTTAGTTTTCGAGTTTCAATAGCACTTGTCATGCATCCATACTAGTAGCGCCCCGCTTGTAAACATTAAGTACACTATGCAAGAATACACCGCCGGTGGAAAATAGTACCTAATACAGTTATCTTTCATATATACTGACTTATTTTACAGTAGTAACCCAACACTAGTAAACGTAAAATAAAAGTGTATAACTTTATATTTAATTCTATCGCCTGGCTTAGTTTTTCACCTGTAAGATGTACTTATTTAGAGCAAGTTTCTTAACTAGCAAATTAAACCGAGAACCACAGCAACCATATATATATTCTTATGATGTACTTTTCTTTGAGTGGTGTTCTCTGTCTATTCAATAACATTTTCTCAGTTTAATGCTAGCAAAAAACAAAACAAAATCAAAGTGTTTCTATATAAATTTAGTTCACCGTGTTGTAATATCACATGGAATTGAAAAACGAATAGTCGAACCTCTGCTATCTCGATCAAACTTCTCAGGATGATATACTGACTTACCGCAGAAGTTCGACTGAATACGTTTCTCAGTTCCATGGGAGAACCTGGAGAAGCAAAAGCCTGCGCAACGGAAAATACTAAATAAACTTGTAGAGCAGGTCAAGATGTATCATCATGCCAAGTTTCATTCAGATCAGAGAAGTTTGGCTGCAGCCATTTTCATTACAAAGCACAAAATGGATGGTCCCTAACCTCGAGAATCTTCACAATTGTCGACGAGTTGAACTGCACTCATCTGATCAAAATCAAACTTAAAATGGCAGTTCACTTTCAACTGTTAAATAATATGATATGCAGGCTTCTGCTTTCCTAGTTACAGTCTATCCACTGTGGTATGCATATTAGTAGAAATGTGAGAGTGCATATTTATTAAAGATTTGCTTCAAAAAGCGATGAAAGACATAGGCATTCCCGCGGGCGGTGATAACAAGATGCCGGAAAACGAACAAGCAGAAAGAATATGGGCTGAAGAAGTGTAAACGACGACGCGGCGGCCCGTAAAGGTGTTGCCGTCCTATTAAATGAATAATATCAAAAGAAAGAAAAAAAAAGTAAAAAATTTCGCGCTCGTAATCAAGACAGAAAGCAACTAAAGGAAATCTTTGTTTTACGTCCCACGTTATGCCGCTTAGGCTAAAAGAGGCGCTGATTATGAGAAATGATTGAAATGGTGGTGGAATGAAGAAAGTGGGAGGAAACGGGAGAACCCCGCGGTAACCCACCGCACATAGTTTTTGTCCACCATAAAGTTAACTTGGCGGGGGCTCAAGACAGAAAGACGGTTGGAAAAACAAATAAACGATGTTCCATCCCGTAAAAATGTTGGCGACCTATGAAATCAATATTTTTTCTTAAAGAAAAAAAAAAGAATTAAAAAGAGAAAAAAAGGTCAAAATTTCGCGCTCGCTTCGCTCGCGATCAGCAGAGAAAAGAGGACGTGACGCACCCCTAAAAGTGTTGGCGACCGATTGAATAAATATTGTGGGTAAAAAAAAAAAAAAAGTCAAAAATTTCGCGCTCGCTTCGCTCGCGATCAGCACAGAAAGAAGGACGTGACGCGCCCCTAAAGGTGTTGGCAACCGATTCAATACATATTGTCGGTAAAAAAAAAAAAAAAAAAAAAAACGCTCGCTTCGCTCGCGATCGACATGAAAAAGGCAACGACGTGACGCCCCGTAAAATTGTCGGCGACCTATTCAATCAATATATTCGGTTGAAAAACAAAGTCAAAAGTTTCCCAATCGCTTCCCTGCCGATCGACATAAAAAAAAAGGCAACCCCTTCACCTCTCCTTATGCATTCATCAGTAAACATACAACCATAGATCACAATACCACTCACATCACCTATCAGTTCTCCACGTCCATCAAGATCCAATCATCGCCCTGGCCCTTTATGATGATACACAACATTACATGTTATTGTGTGCATTGCCCCGCGTTACAATACATGACCAAAAAAAAAGAGAAAAAGAGCTGCACTGCCTTCAGTGTAGACATGTTCGTATTCGTAGAAAATGATTTTAGGTACACGATAGTACAGTAATCTATCTTCACATGCTTCAGATGTGAACGATACCTACACATGAAGAGGGCTCCCGAGGTTTCCTTTTCCAATAGGATGGAGCTCCACCACACTTGCAGAATGACGAGAAGTTATGTTAATAAATATATCCCAGAGTGTTTCGTAACTCGCCCTTGGTCCTAATGATGAAGCGTTCTTCAGATGGCCCCGATGTCTCCACACATGATACTATGCGACTTCTTTTCACGAGGCTCTCAAAGATCACGTTTGTGTCCTAACATTCTCTGCAGATATGACACAGCTGCGATAGCGGATCACAGAAGCCTTTCCTCTCCTTACAAGAGACGTGTTCATTCGAGCATGGGAGTAATTCGACTATCGATCAAATATCTCCCGTGTCACGATAGTAGTCACTTTCAATTCTTCTAACGAAGGTAAGAAAAAATGCTATACAAACTTCCTTTCGGTATATAAAGGATTAGGGGCCCAGAGAATATTTTCTTTCAAGAGGATACATTCTTTTTCGAACACCCTGTATATAGATCCTCTAATTATAACTGCAAACAAAATGTTGATTTTGCAATTGCTTCCATGAGAGAAAATTCTGTGCACTTTCTTTCTGAAGGGCCGGGCCTAAACGTTTTCCTTAATCATTAAATTTAGTAGTTATCTACAATTACATAGTTTTCCATTGTTCTCAAAATAAAGATTTTTCTCTATGAATTGTTGAATGTTGCTAGGGATATTGAAGTAATTCTTTTTAGTGTTTTTTTCTTTACAATAATGTACTGAACGCCTGCATTAAGGAAGTTCGTGTGTCCATCTTGCAAAATGTTTCGTCTTTTTTCATGCCCACTAAGATAAATATTCATTTTGCTCTTTTCTCTGTATGCAAACCACATTTCTTAAAGGCAACATTTTCATACAAATGTAGTACTAAAAACTTCTAATTGGCAACATCTGGGCTGCGAAGAGGAAAAAGAAAGAAATCTCGTACGTATTCGCGCGCAATTCGGAATTAGCCAATGAAAAGCACAAAAGCGGCCACCATCTCTCTCTCTTTCTTATTAACGGTTTTGTACTTTCTGCAGTTCTATCAGTGCTGCTAACCTCTTACTATATCATTGAATATGTATGTTTATATATATATATATATATATATATATATATATATATATTTTACAAAAAATCATACTACTACGGAATAATATTAAATGCCTGTAAACCCTCATTTCTGTTTGCACTTTCTGTTACACTACCTTCCCCGAACTTCTTTCAAGTTATTAAGTGCAGAACGGGGAGTTATACATATTTACTTGCGCTTTCACAATATCTGCACATTGTGTAATAATAGGAGACGTATAAAATAAAACTATATACTAATACGTATATATATATATATATATATATATATATATATATATATATATACAGTACACATTCCACTATCCGAGGCTTTCCTTTTCTTTTCTTGCTGACGATAAATTACGCTCTTAGAAATGTTGTCTGAAAACAATAAGAATATGTGCAAAAAATACAATCAGAGGTAGAGGTCTTTAACAGGAACTAAGCAAGGGAGTTGAAAAATTTTTTATGCATGTAAAAAATATAGACATGAACCAACTTGTGAAATAAAAAGACCAGAAAACTACTCTTTCTAAATTATGTGTAAACTTTTTACCGAAAACGAAAGTTGCACGAAAGACTTTTTGTCCCTTTTTTGGCCTCCGGTGCTTGGGGTCCCTGGTTCAATCCCAGCTCGTGCCGTGTGAACTTTGTCGTGCATAAAGACCGTGCTCATGGGTTTTCTCGGGTTTCTCCCGTTTCCTCCCACTTTCTTCATTCAGTACTCATCATCACCGTCTCCTTTAGCGTAACCGGTATAAGTATGCGACGTAAATCTAAAGATTTCATTTCATTTCCCTTTTCTGCTCATACTGCTGATTATGCGCGATTATGCCAACATCCAACTCCGCGGATAATCGTGCGATTACTGTATATACAACTAATACAGATACGTAATTACATTATCAGTTACAGTATCGGTTTTTATTTACTAATTTGCCTCACTTTATTTGCATCCCTGCAGTAAATAATTCTTATCGATAATAGTTAAAATGTATATTACATTTTAGTGCTTCACGACTGAATGATCATCTGCCTTACGTTATCTCGCAGCTGAAGAGGATGCTACACTGAAAACTACCTTGCGTTATAAAGGGTAAGTGAAATATATCTTAAAAATATCTTTCATACATTTCATTGTGTACATTAAAGAATGTAAGTTTGCCTTTTTCCTGTAATCAATACTTAATAAAGGATTTATTTTTATTTATTTATATACAATTTCATACGTGGTTCGTGATAGTAAACTCGATAGGACATAGTGGCACTATGAACAT
This sequence comes from Thermobia domestica, assembly GCF_964235325.1. Lineage (NCBI taxonomy): Eukaryota > Metazoa > Arthropoda > Insecta > Zygentoma > Lepismatidae > Thermobia > Thermobia domestica. Next base: position 11,055 of record NW_027656540.1, read on the forward strand.
CCGAATCACTCATCATTCGAACATTCAAATATTTATTCGAATATTAGTATATTCCAAGTAATGTTAACGACGTTAATATGCTTGCCTTTATAGTTAATAATGTCAATTCTTACTTAAAACATACTTCCTTAACAGGACATTGAAGAAAAGGTAGTTGCCAACGGCCATACCATGCTGAATATACCGGTTCTCGTCCGATCACCGAAGTCAAGCAGCATCGGGCCTGGTCAGTACTTGGATGGGTGACCGCCTGGGAACACCAGGTGCTGTTGGTATACTTTTTCTAATTTTGTTTTTCACAAAGACGAATATTCTCACATCGTTCACCACGATAATTTCGTAATCATGCATTACTTAAAACAATTAGCAACGCTTTCCACGCGCTGGTCTTTTTGAGTATTCACCGACAAACCTACGTAGCTACAATAACTCACTCGAAGCCATATGCATTCGCCAACGGCCATACCATGCTGAATATACCGGTTCTCGTCCGATCACCGAAGTCAAGCAGCATCGGGCCTGGTCAGTACTTGGATGGGTGACCGCCTGGGAACACCAGGTGCTGTTGGCATCTCTTTTTCAAATTTCATTATCCTTCAAGTACGAAAATACTAGAAACATTAATTTTATAGTACTTTCAAGAGATAATTTATCAACATTATTTCATAGCGATTAATCGATATTCTAAGCGTTATACCCACTATTTCTTACACTAACAGCCTGTTTATTTGCACGGCACATTAAAATAACCTGATTTCCGATCCGTGTGCACCTACTACTATACTTAACACGGAATGTATTACCACTTTTTAAAAGTAAATTATTATGACTAAGTGTAGATCTCCGGCGAGTAAATGCCTTTCATATACAAGCACGACACATCTCCGCTATGTGCTTTACTTTTTTACTAACAGCATATAGAAATTGGATTTCAAGGTGTTTCTACATAACAGAATGAAGCAAATTTCGTGATTTAACTCTTTCGAATAATGTGTTGGTCCTGACAAGGACCGTTTGAAATGAAAAATCTTGAAGAAGATTTTTACTTAGAGCTTGTGTACTTGGTAACAGCCTTCGTACCCTCACTTACAGCGTGCTTGGCAAGTTCACCAGGCAAAAGAAGGCGCACAGCTGTTTGGATTTCCCGGCTGGTGATAGTTGACCGCTTATTGTAATGGGCCAAACGAGAAGCTTCAGCAGCAATACGCTCGAAGATGTCATTAACAAAGCTGTTCATGATACTCATAGCTTTGCTAGATATGCCAGTGTCAGGATGCACTTGCTTCAAAACTTTGTAGATGTAAATGGCATAGCTCTCCTTCCTCCTCCTCTTCTTCTTCTTATCTCCCTTGGAGATATTCTTTTGGGCTTTACCAGCCTTCTTTGCAGCCTTTCCGCTAGTTTTTGGTGGCATGATGACACTCGTTCAGCAAAATTAGATGTGTCCGCCGATTTATCGACTTCATTTAAATTACAGTACGTGTTTCAATTCGCGCCAACTGCCTTGCTTTTCATTTGATGCACTCGGGTGCACGCTTGAAGTAGTAACAAAACTGACTTGATTCATGGGAGGCCGCAATTTTTCCTCTCATCTTATTACGAAAGAATATTGAACAATGTCTGGTCGCGGCAAAGGTGGAAAAGTCAAGGGAAAGAGCAAGTCCCGCTCCAGCAGGGCTGGCCTTCAATTCCCAGTAGGCAGAATCCATCGTCTTTTGCGAAAGGGTAACTATGCGAACGAGTTGGTGCTGGCGCTCCCGTGTATTTGGCTGCAGTCATGGAATACCTGGCAGCTGAAGTTCTTGAGTTGGCAGGCAACGCTGCTCGTGACAACAAGAAGACTAGGATTATTCCACGTCATCTGCAGTTAGCTATCCGTAACGACGAGGAATTAAACAAGTTGTTGTCTGGAGTTACAATCGCTCAGGGTGGTGTTTTGCCCAACATTCAAGCTGTACTTCTGCCCAAGAAAACTGAGAAGAAGGCATAAATGTAAGACCTATATCTCATACAAATCGGCCCTTATGAGGGCCACAAACCCCTTTATAGAGGAGATTTACGATTGAAATGAATTGTTTTCGATATACAGACTCATCAAAAGTGTCTGAGATAGTTGCTTAGTGTCATTCGAAATTCTCGCTGCTATTCGATTAATTAGTATGTGTAGTCGTCGATCGTAATTGAAGCCCATAGGAAGTCACACTATCTTTAGAATACTCCAAACAGCGATGTGCTTAGTTCCCACTACATTATTAATTATAAGATCATTACCTTTTGTATTGTCGCTAGCTACATTTTTTTGATATTTGCGTACATCGGGCTCATATTACCCAGAGGACAGGACAGTCGAGCCCAGATTCTCAGCAATGGAAGAAAACCTCATACCACATATTCTCATGTACTTCATGCTAGACAAAGGAATTTCCAACATTCTTAAAGCACTCATGTTTCTCTCTTGCGTTGGCTTGGCTGAAATTACTCTGTTCAATATGTTCTCGACATTTATTATTGTTCATTACTATGCCCCAATGACATCATGAACAGAGCGGATCAAAAAACTTTCCTAAATTTCTTTTGCAACATAGTAATGACATTAAATGCACACTTAAGTACGATTTATTCTTTGCAAGGTCGATATTCATATTTGTGTGATATGTGTTATATGTATATGGTTTGTAATACGCAACTACTCTTATTCTCTGATCTCAGAACTCATTTGCTACTGTGCCCAACGAGCGAGCCTAGGTTTCTTGTAACTACTGCCTTTCTTTAGTAAATAATGTGAAGTATACAATGCATTAACCTACATCTCATATTTGTATTACTCTTTATTTTACTAACCCGCTACGAAGTGTCATTAATTTACATGTAAATCACAATAGACACTACCGCAAAAGAAAAAAATCGAACCCAAGACCACGTAAACAAGATAAAGGACAAGATTCAGGTTTCTAACGCATTATTCGCCCCTCACAGCACAGTATAGAAGTTGTATAAGCCTCTATACGTACATCCTACTGTCAGAACAGAAATTCCGACTTGCGTTTCGCATCTCTCATGCTCGCTACTTCCAACAAATCGCCAATTTCCAACCAGAACCCCTTCTCCAGCATTAATACTGCTACATATGAATACGTATACATGAACGTACATAATGTAAAAAAAAACGTATGATTTTCTCAAATTAATCTCTCTACGTCTGTAATTTTGTGTGCATCAAAAGGCTTTAATGTAGTTACACGAATTCTTATAATCTAACAGAAAATCGCACAAAGTAAATCTTTCCCTTTATATAAATTTGTTGGCTCTGAAAAGAGCCGTTTATGCCAATTTTATATCCAAAATAGGAGGAACCCCAACTTAACCTCCGAAACCGTACAGGGTTCTTCCTTGCCTCTTCAAGGCATACACAACATCCATAGCTGTCACTGTCTTCCTCTTGGCGTGTTCTGTGTATGTAACAGCATCTCTGATTACGTTCTCCAGGAATACTTTCAATACTCCTCGGGTCTCTTCATAAATGAGACCAGAGATACGCTTCACACCACCACGGCGAGCAAGACGCCTAATAGCGGGTTTGGTGATACCCTGGATGTTGTCACGAAGAACTTTACGGTGGCGCTTGGCACCTCCTTTGCCAAGACCCTTGCCTCCTTTTCCACGTCCTGTCATTTCGATATGTTACTGCTTCGCTCACCACACACGAGAAATACAAGCCCAAGCAGCCCAAGACTCGTGGTTTTGTTCCTTCGATCATGCAGGGAAAGCACGGAGGAAAAACACAAAACGTGTCTAAGCCAATGAGAACTGTCCTTTTCGACTGACTTTATCCAATGAGAAATAGCTTGATTTAACGGTTTTGCTCTTTATATAACTTGACTTCATTCAGCGCGCAATTATTTGAAACAAGTCGTGACAGTTGCAATGGCACGTACCAAGCAGACAGCTAGGAAATCTACTGGAGGCAAAGCTCCTCGAAAGCAGCTTGCCACCAAAGCTGCAAGAAAGAGTGCTCCAGCTACCGGTGGAGTGAAAAAGCCCCATCGTTACAGGCCTGGTACTGTGGCTCTCCGAGAAATTCGTCGTTACCAGAAGAGCACTGAATTGCTCATCCGCAAGCTGCCCTTCCAACGACTCGTCCGAGAAATTGCACAAGATTTCAAGACAGATCTTCGCTTCCAAAGCTCAGCTGTCATGGCTTTACAGGAGGCAAGTGAAGCTTACCTTGTAGGGCTTTTCGAAGACACCAACTTGTGTGCTATTCACGCAAAGAGAGTCACAATCATGCCTAAGGACATTCAGCTTGCTCGCCGCATCCGTGGGGAACGTGCTTAAGTTTGAAGTTCTGGCACTGAGTTCAAAAACGGTCCTTTTTAGGACCAATACACTACTTAGAGATGCTGTTATCCTAACAAGGATCTTGTCCATACTTGTTATCTTTTTTTTTAAATTCTCACGCCGTATGTTGCATAGTTAATACATCTACCTTCGTTTTCCTCTCGTTTCGTATATCATCCTATCTTTCAAGTATATTCTTTAGTTTTCCCCTATGTTTACCGATTGATTATCTTCGTTTTATGTGGTCAAGGGTTCGATTTTGCCATATGTTGCATAAGTTAACTTCGATTCAACCACTGTTTGCCCTTCTCAACGTTATTAATCTCATAGAACTCGCAGGCGAAATATGTACTTCTTCCAAGGTAGCAAAAGTAATATTTTCTCAGAGGTCGCTGCTGTTGAATGCAAACGTTAAACTAAACTTTCTTTAAGTGTCTGTTTGTACTTAACATCAGTTCAATTGTACACCTACATTTCTGCTGGTGTTACTATTTTTCTTTATAGCAATATTACGAATTATAAGACGGTATCCGTGGTTATTAGCGTGTTCCCTTTTCCTAACACTTTCTCATTACACCAGTATTTCCATCATTCATTAGGCGTAATCACCCGTCTCCTTTATCATAAAAATCATAATAGTACGACGTTAAATTGAAACAGTCTACTTCACTTTCACGAGTTGTAATAAGTTCGAACATTTCTTTCACCCCAGCCTTGAAAAGAGTTGATTTTAGTTTAGTGTCCCTTTCAGCAGCAAGGCTGTTTCAAACGTGGACCTACTTATTAACGTGCAATGCGAAACATTTGAGCTCCCACCGAGAATCGAACCCAGTCAGCCTGCAAAAGTTTTTCTAACAAATGCATTAAGTGCGTTTTCTGTACTGTTTCGCTACTTGAAGATAGGAACAAGGAAAAAGTAAGTGATCACAAATTGACATTACGTAATGTGTTCCCCATTTTTTTTCGAGTACACCATTCTTGACACCCGTGAAAGCTTTCTTTCCCCACCCTCAATTCCCCTCTGTTATAAAGCACTTACATCAAGAAGTGCTTCGGTTAAAAAGAAAACTCAAAGTCCCTTGCGTGTATACTATACATTGCTATGAATGAACATGTGATAATGATAGGAAAAGCACAATTTTACTCTTCTCAAAGTATTTGATGGCTCTAAAAAGAGCCGTTTTAAAATGTCAGATGATTTACTGACACATTTACTTCTTCTTTGGTGCAGCCTTCTTAGCACTTTTCGGTTTTGCTGTAGCCTTCTTTGGCTTCGGGGCCTTTGGCTTCTTGGGAGTTTTTGCCTTCTTCACTTTAGATGGTGATTTCTTAGGTTTGGGAGCAGCAGCCTTTTTCTTTTCACCAGTCTTCTTGGGACGTTTAGCTGCTGGCTTTTTCGCAGGCTTCTTCTCCTTTGATGCTGATCGTTTCGCCTTGGTTGAAGATCCACCTTCAGGCTTCTCCTTCAGCGATGAAGCACTAAGCTTAAACGATCCAGATGCACCTTTTCCCTTGGTCTGAACCAAAGACCCAGAAGCAACTGCACTTCTCAAGTATTTCTTGATAAATGGAGCAAGCTTCTCGGCATCCACTTTGTAGTTCTGAGAGATGTATTTCTTAATAGCTTGCAGTGAACTTCCTCCCCTTTCCTTCAAATTCTTGATGGCGTTGTTCACCATTTCTGATGTTCTTGGATGAGAAGGTGTTGTTTTTGGTTTCTTAGGCTTTGCAGACTTCTTAGGAGAAGCCTGTGCCGGGGCTGCAGGTGCTGATGCCGTATCTGCCATTGCTTTCTGCAATAAACTCAACGATACTGAAGAATGAAATTTTCGCTCTCTCAGTCTCTCAGTCTTGTTCCTCTCAGGCTTAGTTGCCTCTGTGAGAAGTTTCGGGCCGAAGCCCATGCCTTCGTTCTTTGATTGTGATTGGCTGTTGGTGAGGTTGTCAGATGTTGGTTGTGTTGCGGAGTCGCAGCTGTCGCGTCCTCCGGTGATCAGTTACTGATCCTGATCAGTCGGGCGGTTGGGGCATCCTATAGATTTGTCTTCTGGGCTGCGTTGTTCCAATTGCTTGCACATGTGGGTGAGGAGAGGTTCTGATGCCTCTCCAGAATTTTGCACTTCTTTTTCTTCGAACGTCCTCCAGAAAGGGAAGGTCCAAGTCTTCGTGAATTTGCTGCACCCTGGTGTCGATTGAGTGACCCGTGATGGCCCTGGCTGCCCTGTTCTGCAGGACTTGCATTTGACGGAGTGTAGTTCTTGCTGCATGTTGCCACGCAGGGTGTGCGCACAGTAGGATAGGGCGGATACTCATCTCGTAGACGTGTTTCCTTGTCTTGTGAGTTAGGGATGGGGACAGGAGAATGGGTAGGAGTGCCAGGAACCTTTGCATTGCCTTCTTCGTTACTGTTGACACGTGTGTTCCAAAGGTGAGTTTTCGATCGAGCTGGACCCCGAGGTACTTTGTTTGCTCGACTTCCGTTAGCGGATGGCCATCTAGGTGGAGTCGCACTGGTGTCCTTGTGCGGTTTTTCGTAAAGTCGACAATTGCTGTCTTCCTTGCGTTAACTTTGATCTTCCATTTTTGGGTCCAGCTGTCAAGCAGTTGTAGATGGCGCCTGAGATATGTTGAGGCATATCTCTCGTTTCCGTGACTTGCAAATATGGCGGTGTCGTCTGCAAAGGTTGCGATGGAGGTGTTCAGGGTGGTAGGAATGTCATTGGTGTACAATGCGTATAGGATGGGTGAGATGCAGGAGCCTTGTGGGACTCCTGCATGGATCGTATGGGGGGGAGATTGCTGCCCTGCGTGGGAGACGTAGAATGACCTGTGATACAGATAGGAGGCGATGACTCGGATCATGTAGTGGGGAAGGGCTTGAAGATAGAGCTTGTGAATGAGCCCTTCGTGCCACACCCTGTCGAAGGCCTTTTCTATGTCCAGAAAGACCCCCAACGTGTGGCCTCCGTCGTTAAACCTGGACGTGATTATTTCCACTACTCGGACCAGTTGTTGTTCTGCACTATGTCCAGATCTGAATCCGTACTGGTGGTCGGGGAGTAGCTGGTGATCCTCAATGTGCTGCTTCAGTCTCCTTTGAAAGATGCGTTCGAATACCTTGCTGGTATGCGAAAGGAGACTGATCGGGCGATAGTTGTTTGGGTTGGACCGAGTAGTTCCTGGTTTAGGGATCATCACAATTCTCGCCTGCTTCCATGCCTTCGGAAAGTAGCCTGTTGTCATGATGCCGTTGAAGATTCTACAGAGCAGAACCAGGGCCTTGCGGGGTATGTTTCGGAGTGCAGCTGGTGTTATCCTGTCGGGTCCGGAGGCGCGGTGCAGGTTCAGTCTCTTGATGACTTGGTGGATTTCTCTAGGGGTGGTGAGAGCGGTTGGAGGCGTAGGATCGTTCAGGTCTGCTTCTTCCAGTGTGTGCCTGACTGCGTCTTCGGTTTCCGGTGGGGTTTGGATGTTGTTTGTGTGCAGGATGCCTTCGAGCGTTTCGGCAAACAAGTCGGCTTGCTCTTGGGCTTCATACAATGGTCCTTGGGGTCCCAGTAGGGGGTAGTTCCGAGGTCCTGAGGATGGTTTGGTGAATCCTCTCACCAGCCGCCAGAAGTCCCGGTTGGGAGAGTCTAGTTCCTGCAGTCGCTGGTTCCAAGCCTGTAGTTTTAACCGTAGCAGTCTCTTTTTGACCCTGGTGGTGAGGCTGTTCCACAGTTGCTTGAAGTTGGGGTGGCGGGTGCGTTGCCACTGCTTTCTGGCCCAGCGCTTTAGGTGAATCAGGACTGTTGTGCGTTGCTCTTCGGGTGATGGAGTTGGGAGTCGTGTGGGGTTGGTAGTCGTGGCTAGTCTGAGTGCATTTTGGATTTGGGTGGTGATGGTGGTCACTGTCTCGTCTATGGTCTCTGGGCTGTTCACGGGGAGCCGAGGGTTAACTGTTTCTGCCAGCAGCTGCCTGAAGTATTGCCAGTCGATGGTGGTGATGTTCGGGAGTTCAGAGTTTTTCAGATGGTGGCGGATGGCAAGTGTCTGAATCACTGGTACGTGATCTGATTTCAGAGCGTGGATGGCTGTTGGTCCTTCCAGAAGAGCGAGGTTGGCGGTGAGTACCATGTCCAGTACGTCTGGTCTTCCTCCATTGCGGGGGTAGTGTGTTGGTTCGTTCGGTGCGGCCGGGAGCAGATCGATGTGCCTGAGGGCCCTATGAAGGGTGTTGCCATTCTCGTTGGTTGTCCTCGAGTTCCATTCGGGATGTTTACAATTGAGGTCTCCCCCAATTAGTATCTTCTGTCCTTGCTGGCGTAGTATTCTCAGGTCCTGCGGCTCCAGTCTGGTGTTTGGGGACCTGTAGGCTGCAAAGATCTTGACCGGACCCTCAGGTGAATGGAGTGTGATGCCCGTGACCTCAAGGGATTGGAGTTGGAGGGGAGGAAGGAGATCGTGGGGGAGGTGATTCTTGATGATGATTGCTGTACCGCCCCTGGTGGTGGCCCCTGGGCGGTCGGTTCGGTGAACTGTATAGTTTTTGAGGTTGAAGAGGATTGGAGGTTTTAGGAGTGTTTCTGAGATAAGGGCGATGTCAACTCTTTCTCTCTGAAGGAAATCTTCGAGGGTGTGTTTTTGTGTGCGGATTCCCTCCGCATTCCAATGGACGACCCTGAGGTCACGGGAGATTGTCGGCCTAGTCCGTACCATCATCAACCAGGGTTGCTATGACTTCGAACATGGTTGTTATCCTGGTGACCGGATCAGTAGCTTCCGCTATCTTCCTCAGCCCCGTCTTGATCTTCTCCAGGAATGTCCTCAGGTTGAGCCCTTGGAACAGGTCTTTGATCTCCCTGATCATGTCCATGATGGAGGTTGTGTCTGCTGGTGGTTTGGTGTCATTTTTCTGGTCTGTGGTTTGGTCACCTGTCTCATTCTTGTTGGTTTTGTCTTCCGTCTGTCCTTGGTTGGGGGTGGGTGGCTTGGGGTCGCTGTTGAGTGCTCCGGCGTAGTTCCGTCGTCTTGGTGGTTTCTGAGTTGGAGTGCTCTTGTTTGCGGTATCACTGGTAGGGTTGGGGGAAGGTGGTTCGGGTTTTGATCTTTGTTGAGTTCTTCTTGCTTTGGCTGCCTTTAGTGTCGGGCACCCTTGATAGTTCGCTGGGTGATCCCCTCCACAATTTGTGCACTTTGGTGGAGTTTCCCTATTGGTCTTAGGGCACATTGTACTGAGATGTCCCTGTTCGCATTTTACACATCTAGGTGCGGCGCAGCACGTTCGTTGTGAATGTCCTACGCGCTGGCACCGGTAGCACTGAAGTACACTTTGTCCCCTGTATGCTTCCACCACTACCCGGTAGCTTAGGAGGTGTTTTAGGTCGTATATTTGCGATACTCCTGGGGTCTTGACAAGAGAAACCAGGAATAGTGGGAAGGGGGGCTTCTCGCCGTCGGGGCCACTCCTCCCCCGGAGTTGAGTCACAGATTTGACTGGATAGTCAAGGTCCAATAAGTCTTGTTGTATGTCATTTGGGTCGGTGTCAATGGGTAATTTCCTTATTACCACCTTGAAAGGGCGATCCCGCTTCGGGGTCTCAGTTGCATATGAGCGACCGGTTTGTTGACAGAAGGTTTCTATCTTTTCGAAGTCACTGAGTGTGGCACAACGAAATGTGATGAAGTCTTTTCCATGGCTGTCCACTTTGGGGGGGACGGCACATATGGCTGACACAGTTCTTGTGAAGTTGTACACTTTTTCCACACCATAGATGTGGAGAGGAGGTATATGTTTCTTGGAAAATGTGCTTGCTTGCTCGTTTGTCTCGTCTGTGGCGTGTTCTGTCTGGGGGTCGTCGGGGCATTCGTCTGCTAGGGGCGAGAATTGGTTTCTGAATTGTATCAGGGAGGGGATGTTGGTGGCTTCTTGCCGGCGGGCTCTCTTCTTGGCTTGCTTGAAGTCGTTGTCTGACTCTTGATTGCAGTCGTCGTCTGAATAATTTTCCATGTCAATGAGGTTGTCTTGGTCTTGGGTCTGGGGGGGGGGGCTGGGGCAGACTGTGTTTCTGCGCTGTCGGTCGTGGATTGGTGTTGTGGGGGGGCAACGCTGGGGTTAGCCGCCTCTTGTAGTTCGTCTATGCTGACTGGTATGAGTTTGGGCTTGGTTCTTCTCTTCTGTACTGCACCAATATTGCTGAACCGCATGGATTTCAGCTGGTTAGTCAGAGTGGCCAGGGGGGTTGAACTGGGGGGTTTTCTGATGGGGGGCTCGGTGGGTGCGGCCCCTGATGCTGATCCTGTCTGCCCTGTTGTCGTGGTTTTAGTCATCTCTCTGCCTTGGGGGGGGGGTCGGGGGGTTGAAAATTGTGGGGGGGCTGGAAGTTTAATGGGGGGGCTTAGCACTGGTGTTGCACTTGGAGACACTTCTATTGTACTATTGGTGTAGGTTATGTGGTACGAGAGTCTGACTGTATAGAATGTTCGCCGTGGCCCTTGAAAGGACCGCTGCGCTTGGGAATAACGTAACTTTTAACCAAAAATCACTAAAAAGTTTGTCTATTGCACTGTTTATGCACGTTTTTGCGTCCCGGGGCTTTTTTGGCTTGCGCCCGGCTGGCCGATTTTTCTTTTAGCCGATGTTACGAATATAATTATTAGTCACTATCGTTTTCTTATTGGATAAGTGGTCAATGTTTATTGAAAATGAGTGGGAGCTAATTTTCAGATTTTGAGCACTGGTTGCCACGATCCGCACACTGCCACTTCACTAGGCAGACTGGATGAATCCAGGGCCTGTCTTGTCTTTTATACGGAATTTGAACGCAGAATTGCTTCCGCCAATCAGCGTGCAGTATTTTCATACGAACTAGCCAATCACGGAAGGGTGCTTTCCTTCGAGTCCGCGCTTTCAGATGACTAGTTTTTGCTCTTCAGTGCTGTGGCTTTAGTCTGCTGTGTGCGTTTGGTGTCATGCACATGCACACACTAACTACAGCCTAGCTACTAAATAACACTTTCAGAGCACTTTCACAGCACTGTTAGTCACTAAACTTTCACTTCAGACTTCAGACTTGTCTTGGCGTTGTTTTGCTTGTTTGAAGTTTCGGGCTTGGGCCCATGCCTTCCATTTCTGTTGTAAGCTTGACGTGGTTGTTGTTGTTGGCATCTGAGTTGCTAGGGTCGCAACTGTCGCGCTCCCTGGTTTTTCGTCATCTGGTTTGCAGAGTTGTTATTTCTTCAGGGGGGACGAGGCATCCTGTGGCAGTGTCGTTTTGGGTTGGAGTGCCCTAAACGTGCGATTTCGGGGTTGTTCGAGGTGGTCGTGTTCCGCCAGAAATTGATGGCTTGTCTTGTTCTCACCTCTTGAAGCAATGGAAGGGTGAGGTCTTCGTGCAGTTGCGTGATTCTGGTGTCTCTGGAGTGACCTGTGATTACTCTTGCGGCTTTGTTCTGGATCGTTTGCAATGGTCGGAGGTGCGTTTTGGCTGCATGCTGCCACGCGTTGTGCGCGTACAGCATGATGGGGCGCAGGCAGGTGATGTATACATGTCTCTTCGTTTCCAGAGGTAGCGAAGGAGACAGGAGAAGTGGTAGTAGTGCCGTGAATCGCTGCAGTCCTTTCTTCGTTACTGCCTGGAGGTGTTTGGCGAAGGTTAATCTCCTATCGAGTATGACTCCCAAGTATTTTGCGTCTTCCTTGAGAGTCAGCACTGTCCCATCCATTGTGAGTCGGATGTTTTCTTTCCGTTTGGCCCTGGTGAAGTCCACGACGGCTGTCTTCGTGGCGTTGATTTTTATCCTCCAGTTCTTCGTCCAGTCGTGCAAGAGCTGGATGTGTCTTTGGAGATGGGTCGTGGCGTAGCGTATGTTGGAATGGCTGGCGAACACTGCGGTGTCATCTGCGAAGGTGGCCGTTGTTGTGTTTGGGGTAGTTGGGATGTCGGCTGTGTATACTGCATACAGGAGAGGTGAAATGCAGGAGCCTTGGGGGACCCCTGCGTTTGCTCTTCTGGGTGGTGTGACGTGGCCTGCGTGTGCGACTCGGAAGATCCTGTCTGCTAGGTAGGATTTGATGATTCTTATCTGATAGTGTGGAAAGGCTTGTTGTAGTAGCTTGTGGATAAGTCCCTCATGCCACACCTTGTCAAAAGCTTTCTCTATGTCGAGAAAGAGTCCCAAGGTGTGGCCTTCGTCATTAAATCTGGTGGTGATGATTTCAGCTGCTCTCACTAGCTGGTGTTCTGCGCAGTGTCCTGGGCGAAACCCAAACTGGTGGTCGGGGATGATGTTGTTTTCTTCTGTGTGGTGTTGCAATCTTCTTTGTAGTATCCTCTCAAACACCTTGCTAGTGTGGGAGAGCAGACTGATCGGTCGGTATCCGGTTGGGTTTTTGCGTGGGGCTCCTGGTTTCGGAATCATCACTATCCTAGCTTCTTTCCAGGCCGTTGGGTAGTGTCCTGTATGCAGTATAGCGTTGAATATCTTGGTTAGTAGTACGAGGGCTTTGCGGGGTGCATTGCGAAGAGCGGAGGGTGGGATTTTGTCTGGGCCAGGTGCTCGATGAGGATGAATCTTGCGGATGACTCCCTGGATCTCTCTGGGCGTGGTACGATCTGCTGGGGGAAGGGGGTCGGTCAGTGGGATGTGGTGGGTACTGTGATGCACTGCTCGGAGGATGGCTGCTGGAGGGAGAGCTTGATTCTGCTGGAGAGTTTCCTCGAGAGTGGTGGCGAACAGCTCTGCTTGGTCTTCTGGCCTGTGTATGAGTCCCTGGGGTCCTTGTAGGGGGAAGATTCTCGTTCCAGATTGAGGTTTGGTGATATGTTTGACCAGGCGCCAGAATTCCGAGTTCGGTGTGGTCATTGTGCTGAGTTTCTGATTCCACTGCTGGATCTTCAATCTTTGTAGCCGTTTGCGCACTCTGGTCACGAGGTTGTTCCAGAGGGTTTTGTATCTGGGGTGTCTGGTTGTGTGCCACTTCTTGCGGGCCCATCGCTTGAGGTGGATCAGCACTGTGGTTCGGAGTTCGTCTGGTGTGGTGGGTGGAGTGGTGGAGGTTGAGGTGGTGGTGGCTAGTTTGAACGCAGACATCATGGAGGCTGTGATGGAATTCACCGCTGCGTCGATGTCTTCTGGGGTGGTGACGGCCATTCGCGTGTCTATGAGTTGGGAGAGTGTGTGCCTGTACTCTTCCCAGTCGGTGGTATTGATGGTGGGGAGTCGTGAAGCTGGAAGGTGGTGATTGACTGAAAGGGTTTGTAACACTGGGACATGATCGGACGCTAGTGCTCGGATGGAGTGGGGTCCATCGAGAATTGCAATGTTGCTGGTGAGGATCATGTCCAGTACGTCAGGTGCGCCTCCGTTGGTGGGGTAGTGTGTGGGCTCTGGGGGAGCCGATGGGGTGAAGTCTATTCGTTGCAGTGCCTGATGAAGTGCGTTGCCGCCGGCGTTGGACACTCGCGAGTTCCAAGTCGGGTGTTTGCAGTTTAAGTCCCCGCCAATGAGGATACGGTGCCCCAGTTGTCGAAGAACTCGAAGATCCTGAGGTTCCAGTGCTGTAGCTGGTGGTCTGTATGCCGCAATCACTTGGATAGGTCCATCCGGTGAGTAGATAGTTATTCCCGTGGCCTCAAGGGATTGGAGTTGAGGGAGGGGAAGGGTGTCGTGGGCTATGGTTGATTTGATGAGGATTGCAGTGCCTCCTCTGGGTCCTTGGCGGTCGGTACGGATACAGGTGTAGTTTCGGATGCGGAAGGATGTGTGTGGTTTGAGGAAGGTCTCGGTGAGGAGTGCGACGTCTATGTGTTCGCGTCGCAGGAAATCTTCTAGGTTGGGTTTTTGGGGGCTGACTCCAGCTGCATTCCAATGGATAACCCTGAGGTCACGGGAGAGTAGACTTTTATTCGGAGCCATTATCGAGCAGACTGGCGACAACTTCTATCATGGCGGTGAACTTGGATGCGGAGTCCGTTGCTGCTTGGACTTTACGAAGCCCGACTTGGAGTTTTTGTAGAAAACTGGTGAGGTTCAGCCCTTGGATTAGGGTCATGACCTCTTTCAATGTGTCTGCGATGCTCCCTGCTGGTGGCTGGCTTGTGGGTGATTCGTTGTCTGTGGTTTGTTGGTTCCTGTGGTTCTTCTTGGCGGAGGTTGCTTCTGTGCTCTGGTCTTGACTTTGAGGTGGGTCTCTGTCTTCTGTCACTGCTGCGTAGCTGTTGTTGGGAGGAGGTGCTTTTGGGGGGTTGGTGGGCTTGGGCGGTTGCTTGTCTTCTTCTGGCTTGTTTCTTGGTGGTGGTGGGGATCTTTTTGCTTTGGCTGCTTTGAGGACAGGGCAGCCCAGGTAGTTGGCGGGGTGGGCGCCATCGCAGTTGATGCACTTGGCTGGGGTGTCCCTGGTCTGCTTTGGGCACTCACTGGTGAGGTGGGGCCCTGCGCACTTAACGCAGCGTGGGAGCGCGCGGCACATTTTTTGGGTGTGACCAACTCTTTGGCACGTGTAACACTGGATTATTTCCTGTCCACGGTAATTTTCGACTGTGATTCGGTAGCTTAGTAGGTTTTTTAAATTGAAAATCTCGTGGTTCATGGGGTGGCGGTGGAGGGCGACCAGGAAGAGTGGGAACAGTGGGCGCTCTCCATTTGCGTCGCGGCGGCCTTTCATTTGGGACACTGATTTCACTGGGAACTTCAGGTCGATCAGGTCGTCATGGATGTCTTGAGTGGGGGTGTCCATGGGCAATTTACGTATGACTACTTTCATGGGCCTGGAGGGCTTTGGGACTTCTGAGGCGTACTGGTAGCCCTGTTGGATACAGAACGCTTCAATCTTCTGGTAGTCCACCATTGATTGGCAACGCATGGTCACACTATCCTTGTGTGGAAACACTTTGGGGGGTTGTTTGCATGTCGCACTCACACTTTTTACGAACGCGTGCACTTTTTGTAGTCCGTAGACGTGCAACGGAGGGACGTTCCTCTTGGAGAGGGATTCTTCTTGGGTGGGGGGGTCGTTCTCTGATGCTTGGTCGTGGTTCTCTGGGAGATTTTCAAGAGACGAGAACTTGTTTTTGAATTCTATTAATGATGAGATGTTCTGGGTGCGAGTGCGCTTAGCTCGCTTCTTTGGTTGCCGGAACTCTCCCTCAGGCGCTTGGTCGTCCTGGGTGTCGTAGTCACTGGCGGAGTCGATTTCTGTCATTTCTACTGCATTTGTTGTTGGGTCAGTGTCACTGGCTGACTCTATGGGGAGTTTGTCGTGTTCCTTGGGTTTTGGGGAGGGGGAGGTAAGCTCCTGCAGGTCTTGGTAGCTGAGCGGCACTTGTAATTGCTTGGAGCATGCCGTGCGGCGGCGCTGCACTGCTCCCAAGCTGACGAATTTCAAGTTCTTTAGTTGGTCGCTCAGGGTGCCTACTTGTTCCGGGGGGGGGCCTTCTCACCGGGAGGGGGGGATATTCTTCTGACGGAGCACTGCGAGCCTGAGGATGTTTCATTTTCGCTGTGAACACTTGGAATGTTTTAATCAGTTTTTTGAAAGTTCACTGTGGCCCTAGTAAGGACCGCTTGTGAGGCACTGAACGTGGCTCTGGAAAGGGCCAATGTCTGTTCTGTTATGTCCACAGAGTTCTTCGGTGGTACAGTGGGGAGTCAGACGGGAGCCTATTGGGCTTGCTCCCGCCGGGCCAATTTTTCTTTTTGCCTACTTGCAGACAACACTGTGGTATGCACTGTCTTGGACTGGGAATTCAAGTTTATTGTGGGAGACGGGACCTATTTTAGTTTTTGAAGCACTCTTCTCCTTTGGATGTATGCAGCGAACTGCGGTGGTTGCTGAGTGTTTTCTTGACCGTTGATTATTTGTAGGAAGTAACGGGCCAAAGCCCTTGTCTTCTTTCTGTGTTGTAACTTGGCGTTGGTTTTGAAGTGGTCGTATGTGATTGAAGGAACCGCAACTGTCGCAGGTTCCTTTAGTTGTCCTTCATGTTGTTAAGGCGGTTTTGGCATCTTGTACAGTCGACGGGGTGGGTCTTTGGTTCCGAGGGATGCGATGACTGGGTCTGTTGATCTTGAAGCCTTCATCCAGAATTTGGTTGATTGCTGATGGCGCAGTTCTTGAAGTAGTGGGATATCGAGGTCCTCATGAATTTGAAGTATTCGGGTGTCCATTGAATGGCCCGTGATAGCCCTGGCGGCTCTGTTTTGTACCACCTGGAGGTGGCGCAGGTGACACTGGTATGTGTGTTCCCATGCTGGATGGGCGTACATTAGGATGGGTAGGATGTACATTCGGTAAACATGTCGTTTTGTTTCTTGGGTGAGTTGAGGGCTCAACAGGATGGGTAGAAGGGATCGGAATCTTTGCGTTGCTTTCTTGGCTGTTGCCTCCAGGTGGGTTCCGAATTTCAAGTGATGGTCCAGCACTACTCCAAGGTATTTCGCCTGTTGTTGGATGGGTATGTTTTTTCCATGGAGGGTGAAGTTGTATTCCCGTGGAGTCCGGTTCCTAGTGAAGTCGACCAGTGCTGTCTTCTCCGTGTTGACTTGAATTTTCCAGTCGTTGGTCCACTGTTCCAGCTGTTCGATGTGTCTGCGGAGGTACAGGTGAGCAAATCTGAAGTTATGGTGACTTGCGAAGATGGCAGTATCATCCGCAAAGGTCGCCGTCATGGTTGTTCTGGTGGTGGGAAGATCTGCCGTGTACACATTGTACAGGATCGGGGACAGACAGGATCCTTGTGGCACTCCTGCTCTGATCGTTCTTGGTTCTGTGAGGTTGCTCGCATGGGAGACTCTGAAGGTGCGGTTGGTCAGGTAGCTTTTCAGAGTTTTCACTAGGTGTCGTGGTACTCCTACTTGCAGTAGTTTGTGTAGTAGACCTGTATGCCACACTTTGTCAAACGCTTTGCCTATATCTAGGAAAAGACCGAGGGTGTGGCCTCCTTCGTTGAACTGATAAGTTATTTGTTCAGCTACTCTGACCAGTTGGTGGGTGGTGCTGTGACCAGGCCTGAACCCGAATTGGTGAGGAGGAAGGATGTTGTTTTCCTCGATGTGCTTCATCAGTTTCTGTTGTATCACTCGCTCGACCACTTTGCTTGGATGTGACAGCAGACTGATGGGTCTGTAGCTTTTGGGTTCAGTCCTGGCCGCTCCTGGTTTGAGTATTAAAATTACCCTTGCTTCTTTCCATGCGGCGGGGTAGTATCCTGTTGCTAGGATTGCATTTGTTAGTCTACATAGTAGAACTATAGCCTTCCTCGGAGCATGTTTGAGTGCCAGTGGTGGAAGCCTGTCTGGGCCAGCTGCTTTGTTTGGATTGATTGTTCTGATGATTTGCTGAATCTTCCGAGGTGTGGTTAGCTCTTGCGCTGGTAGGTGATGCTGTCCGGTTAGTTGCTGCATGCTTTGCTGTGTTGCTTCCAGGATTTCCGCTGGTACTGGGGTGTTGTTCTCCGTGAATGTTTGTTCCAGATGATCTGCGAGAAGGTCAGCTTGCTGTTTCGGTGAATAAATTAGTCCTTGCGGCCCACGCAGCGGTTGGGTTTTGGGGGGTCCAGGTGTTCTTGACAATGACTTTAGAAGTCTCCAGAAGTCTCTGGATGGGGTTTCAAGCTCCTGAAGCCTGGCGTTCCACTGGTTGAGTCGGAGGCGTTGGAGACGTTTCTTCACCCTGGTAGTCAATGAATTCCATAGGGTTTTGAATGCTGGGTGGCGTGTGGCCTGCCATTTCTTCCTGGCCCAGCGCTTTAGGTGGATAAGTGCTGTAGTCCTCAGATCTTCTGGTTTCTGCTCTTCTGGAGGGATGAGCTGGGTAGTTGTTGCCAGTCTATATGCGGTTTGCATTGATGCCGTGAGTGTTGCAAGTGTGGCATCTATCTCGTCCGGTGTGTTGACTGGCAGCCTGGGGTCGATCATTTCTGCAAGATTCCTGGTGTAATCGTCCCAGTTAGTTTGACGGAGGCGTGGTACTTGATTGGCTGGAACGTGTGTACGCAGCGCTACCGTCATGGTGACTGGGACGTGGTCTGAATGAAGTGCGATGACTGAATTTGGTCCGTCCTTGATTGTAATGTTAGCCGTGAGAGCCATGTCTAACACATCTGGTTCACCTCCATTAGTCGGGAAGTGTGTAGGATCAGGGGGAGCTGTGGCCAGGAAGTCGATGTTTCTCAGTGCTTGAAACAAGTCTCGTCCGCCCTGGTTGGATACCCTAGAATTCCAAGCGGGGTGCTTACAATTCAGGTCCCCGCCTACGAGAACTCGATGTCCTAGTCTTCTTAGCGCTTGCAGGTCCTGGGCTTGGATAGGTGCCAATGGCTTCTTGTACGCCGAGATGAGCTGAAGAGGGCCATCTGGTGAGTGGATGGTTACTGCTGTGGCCTCTATGGTTTGTAACGGTGGCAACTGTAGTGTGTCGTGAGCGATGTGTCTCTTCACTAAAACAGCTGTGCCTCCCTTGCGTCCTTGCCGGTCTGTTCTATACATTACGTAGTTGCGAATCTTGAAGGTGTCTGGAGGATGGAGATGTGTTTCGCTAAGTAGGGCTATGTCAATCTTTTCTCGAGTGAGAAAATCTGTCAGCTCTAGTCTTTGGTCTTTAATACCATTCGCGTTCCAAAACGCGAGTCTCAGGTCACGGGTTATGGTTGACTTATTCCGTTCCATCATCGAGGATGCTGGCTGCAATTTCAAGGAGGGTTGTGAACTTCGTGACGGGGTCTGTAGCTGTTTTCATTTTCTGTAGTCCTGACTTCAGGGTGTTCACGAATTTTCTGATGTTAAGTCCCTGTAGCAATTCCATCACTTCCTTGATGGTCGCTGCCAGGGATGGTTCTTGACTGGAATCTTGCTGCGCTGGGGTTGGCTTGTCTTGGTTGCTTGGTGTTCCTTGTGGTTGGTCTTCCTGTCTGGTTGGCTCTTTCTCTGGGGTGGTTTCACTGGTGGTCGGTGTTGGTTTTGGGTTCTGGGAGGTTTTCCTTGGATGAGGTTTGGTGGACTCTTCCTGGCGTGGTCGGCTGTTCTCAGTCTTGTTGGACGTGCTTGATTTTGTTGGCTTCTGTTGGGTGTCTGCTGTCTTGGATGTGTTTTCCTGATCGTCTGCTGGCGGCTGGGGTGGGGGGAATCGTTGGTTGCCTCTCTTCTGTTTTGCCTTCTTGAGGTAGTCACAGCCCTGGTAATTTGCAGGGTGGGCTCCCTGGCAGTTAGCACACTTGGCTGGTGTTTCCCTTGATGTTTTGGGGCACTCTCTGTTGTGGTGGGGTCCTGCACATTTGACACAGCGTGGAGTGGCATTGCAGGTCAGCTGGGAATGACCTGTCCTTTGGCACCTGAAGCACTGCAACATGTCTGTGCCTTTGTACGGTTCTATCTCTACTCTGAAGTGGAGTAGAAAGCGAACTTTATATATGTCGGAGTTGGTGGCTGTTTTTGGGAGAGAGACCAAGAACAGCGGAAAGAGTGGTCTGACTCCCTTCTCGTCTGGACGGCCTCTGAGTTGGGAGACCGCAGCAGGTGTGTATCCCAGTGTTTCTAAGGCTTTATGTATGTCGTCAGGTGATGTGTCAAGTGGCAGCTTCCTGATTACCACTTTGAGAGGTCTGTTTGATTTTGGTAACTCCGTGGAGTACGAAGCATTCGTCTGGAGGCAGTAGGCGTCGATTTTCTGGAAGTCCTGCATATTGGCGCAGTGTATTTTTATAAAATCTTTGTTGTGAAAAGCCTCTGGGGGTTCTGTACATGTGGCAGCCAAGGTCTGGACGTATGTACTTCTGTTCTTGATGCCGTATATGTATATTGGCGGTATCTTCTTCGTTGCGAGATTCGGGAGGGGGATTTCCTTGGGGCTTTCTCCCGTTTCTTGGATGATGTCCATCTTCTCGATTTTTTCCGAGATTGCTGTTTCGTCGTCCTCTTCCTCCTCGGCTGCTGCTTCTCTGTCAAGTTTTTGCTGTCGAAGAACCGAGTACTGGTTTCTGAATTGCACTACAGAAGCGATGGTTGCACACAATGACGTTTTTGGTCTGAACGTCTTCTTGGGGGTGATATATCCTGATGTGTCGTCATTTGACGTTCTTGACGGACCTGCTTTCGCGCTGTCAGTTTCAGCTTCTCTAGTCTTGTTTGCTTGTTCCACTTGGGGTGTGGTTGGGAGGGGCGGGAAGACCTCCTGACTCGTTGTCTTCGGTGCTGGCTGGTTGTCCTTCGTGGGTTTGTGGGTGGGTAGAGGCTCCATTGGCTCTGGGATAATTCGGGGGGAGGGTGGCACTACTCGTTTCTTTGGCACAGGCCCAATGGGCGTGTACTTCAAGGCTTTATACTTTTTCAAAATGTTCTTACTGTCCTGGATGGGTTTTCGCGTACGTTTAGCCTGTCGGTATGTTCTGCGCTGTGATTGGCCGGTGAGGTTGCGTCTCTCCGACCAATCAGATTCGTTGCCCTGTTCGGGGCCACACGCGGAAATTCAACAAAACTGTATAGCGAGTACGAAATGGCGCTTATTGTGGCTGTTGTTCGTTGTTCTAGCTACAGCTATGCTACTCCTTCCCCTACTGCTAGCTAGAGCATGCACACTTAAGTGTATTGAAAATAGCCACTTACAGTTCTCGTACCTCGCTGAAAGTTCACCAAAGTGATGATGGGGTGCTTAGACGTACACTGGCAGGCAGCGTTGAGTTTGGTTACGGAGCGCGGACCGGATAGAAAGCACTTGCTGAGGCGGGCTGAGGTAAACAGAAGTTCGTAGTTGCCACAACGATAAGTGTGTTTCCTTCTATTTTGATAAACGATTTTTTTCAGGTATTCAATGAATGCACCAGATCCTATTCTTCCTTACTGGCTAGAAGAAACTTTATTCCACATAACTCAAAAGGCATTTGTTTTTATTCGCTTTTCTATTTTATGTTTCAGTCATTGCTAAGTCGGTCACACTACTTTTTCACCCTCCTTGTGCTTATAATTTTCATAATTTAACATGGAAATACTTATCAATAAATAATTATATTACCATGGTAATTAACTTCAATCCTTCCTGTGATTATACGCAAAGTACCATCTTCGTACTGCTTACTATAGTTCAATGAAGGGAATCTATAAAGTAACGCGTGTCGCACACATCTGCCTTGCAAACTCCCTGGCCTACTTCCAATGTATAGACTTTTATTTCAAATCCTGATTTAATTTCATAATTTTCTGTAGATTTTAACATTTTATTACCCAGCTTCTTAATACGAATGACAATCAAGCCTAAATATTTATTCCCTTTAACTTTATTTTTCTTTTTTATTTTGTGCCTTGTTTCATATTTGTTCTTACGTTAGCAATTAACGCACTTACCGTAGTTATGTATGAACAGGTTGTTTCTATATTTATTTTATTCCAAATAAATTAAATATATATACGGATTATTTTATGGTAGTTGATATTTTCTGTTGTTTCCTACGTGAATTGAGGAAACGCACGGACTTTCGCCTAATTCTTGTGCTACTTTCATATGTCTGTATCTGTCGAATGCTGTCGATCTGTCGAAATGTGTATTACTATCTGTCGATTCATCGAGTGAACTGAATTCGTTAACCATTTCACCAGGCGCGCATGCATTTTTTTTTTCTTCTAAGGGATCCAAGCTTCGGGGGGCAAGGTTCCAATACTACAAGCCACTATGTCTATATACTATTATTCTGCATTCGAAAACACGATAAATATTCCACTTACTTTTTCACAAAAACATGATACAGACAGAGTACAGATGAAGTGTAAGATCAGATTTATATTGATGATACATCAATATTTTCCCTGTTAATAACTACATTTAATGAGAAAGTCTGCAAATGTATGTTCACTTAGGAACTTTTGCGAGGAGTCCGCACCCGGTGGACACCCCGTGAGTACGCCTCTGCACTTGACTATACTTCGAATTATACTGCAAACAGTTGTATTTTAGTTTCCCCGTTTAGTTCATCGATATCATTAACACAAAGAAAATAGATGTTATAGATGCGTATTCTCAGTTCTCGCTTTATATCCGGACGTCTGCAAAAATCTACTCCTTTTCTTTCTTTCACGCATCCACCAAACTAACAATGATTTGTATTATAATATTTGCGCATAAAATGTATATCTCATACCTTCCATGTTCTCAAGTATTCATAGACAAAAACGGTTACTTTCTGCGAACAAATTGTCCAAACACAGTGCAAATGTCATCTATAGATTGTCCTGGTTCCGTCTGCGTGTACATAACAATGCGTCATAATCATACATTGCACATTAAGGATATCAATTAATCTTCCCAAATTCCTAGATATGCCTGGCAAAAGTTCCGCGTGTTGTAAGGATATTACATTTGTACTACCGACAAGGTGGTATCTTCCAACATTGAAGTTCAATAAACCCCAAATGTGTCGGATATAGTATTTGATTTCTTGTCTCATTGTTTGCGTCAGAGATGTCTTCTCAAGTTAGGATTTACGATACATACAGGATGAGTTGTATATATTGTTGCTGCCAGCTCTATATTAATCCCATATTTGTAAACGAATAAAAACAGTATTCTAATTATAACAATGTGCTCACAATTAATTTTATTCTTAATTGTTATACGTATTGTTGATTAAAAATGAAAATGTTGCTAAGTGAATTTTATTAATATTTTCTGTTGCGTGATATAGGAAGTGAGTGAAATATTGGAGGAATATAGTGTGCGTAGCAGATGATGTGCAGTGGCTTTGGATCGCCTGTGATAAGGTAAGGCATTTGCTATTTTAATTAACACATTTTATATACTGTAATCCTAATTATTTTTATGTGAATGTGCTTACTACTTGTGTATTCAGTGGGACCGATGTTTTAATATGTATGGTCAAGCAGTGTCGAGCCTGGTCAGTGTGTGGATAGGTGACCATTTTTTGTAAATCGATAACATTTAACTTTGTAAACACGGATGAAGTAGAAGTATATTTATTTTATTTTTTACCTCAAATATGTAGGACACTTCTCCTTTGTACATCAATTATTATTATTAGTTCAACTTGTTTACAAGTTAAATGAAAAGAATAGTCGTTATCGTGTGATGATTGTGCTCATTAGGCTAAAGAAGACTCGTGATAAGAAAGAAAAGAAGAACGGTGCTCAAGTTTCGTCACAGCATATTCTCAAAAATTTACAGGCAAAATTCAGTGTTCTGCATGAAAAGGCATATTTGTACGAAAAAAAAAAAAATTCTGCAGACGACAGAATTAAATAAAGTAATACACATGTATTTTAGAGTTACTGGTGTAAAATCATTACAAGTGCTTTGCCAGGTGGCCAATAAAAAGCACGAATACTATTTAAGGGAGCCAAAACAGGAGAAAGCTGGGGGCCTGAGCGATAGCAAGAATGTGCGTCCAAAGTGAACAGGAGCGAAGGCGACGCGGGTATACGTATAAGCAAGGGTAGTGGAAACCAGTTAGTTTTCGAGTTTCAATAGCACTTGTCATGCATCCATACTAGTAGCGCCCCGCTTGTAAACATTAAGTACACTATGCAAGAATACACCGCCGGTGGAAAATAGTACCTAATACAGTTATCTTTCATATATACTGACTTATTTTACAGTAGTAACCCAACACTAGTAAACGTAAAATAAAAGTGTATAACTTTATATTTAATTCTATCGCCTGGCTTAGTTTTTCACCTGTAAGATGTACTTATTTAGAGCAAGTTTCTTAACTAGCAAATTAAACCGAGAACCACAGCAACCATATATATATTCTTATGATGTACTTTTCTTTGAGTGGTGTTCTCTGTCTATTCAATAACATTTTCTCAGTTTAATGCTAGCAAAAAACAAAACAAAATCAAAGTGTTTCTATATAAATTTAGTTCACCGTGTTGTAATATCACATGGAATTGAAAAACGAATAGTCGAACCTCTGCTATCTCGATCAAACTTCTCAGGATGATATACTGACTTACCGCAGAAGTTCGACTGAATACGTTTCTCAGTTCCATGGGAGAACCTGGAGAAGCAAAAGCCTGCGCAACGGAAAATACTAAATAAACTTGTAGAGCAGGTCAAGATGTATCATCATGCCAAGTTTCATTCAGATCAGAGAAGTTTGGCTGCAGCCATTTTCATTACAAAGCACAAAATGGATGGTCCCTAACCTCGAGAATCTTCACAATTGTCGACGAGTTGAACTGCACTCATCTGATCAAAATCAAACTTAAAATGGCAGTTCACTTTCAACTGTTAAATAATATGATATGCAGGCTTCTGCTTTCCTAGTTACAGTCTATCCACTGTGGTATGCATATTAGTAGAAATGTGAGAGTGCATATTTATTAAAGATTTGCTTCAAAAAGCGATGAAAGACATAGGCATTCCCGCGGGCGGTGATAACAAGATGCCGGAAAACGAACAAGCAGAAAGAATATGGGCTGAAGAAGTGTAAACGACGACGCGGCGGCCCGTAAAGGTGTTGCCGTCCTATTAAATGAATAATATCAAAAGAAAGAAAAAAAAAGTAAAAAATTTCGCGCTCGTAATCAAGACAGAAAGCAACTAAAGGAAATCTTTGTTTTACGTCCCACGTTATGCCGCTTAGGCTAAAAGAGGCGCTGATTATGAGAAATGATTGAAATGGTGGTGGAATGAAGAAAGTGGGAGGAAACGGGAGAAC
The DNA here is from genome assembly GCF_964235325.1 of Thermobia domestica. Classification (NCBI taxonomy): domain Eukaryota; kingdom Metazoa; phylum Arthropoda; class Insecta; order Zygentoma; family Lepismatidae; genus Thermobia; species Thermobia domestica. The sequence continues at coordinate 36,035 of NW_027656540.1, forward strand.
CCCGCGGTAACCCACCGCACATAGTTTTTGTCCACCATAAAGTTAACTTGGCGGGGGCTCAAGACAGAAAGACGGTTGGAAAAACAAATAAACGATGTTCCATCCCGTAAAAATGTTGGCGACCTATGAAATCAATATTTTTTCTTAAAGAAAAAAAAAAGAATTAAAAAGAGAAAAAAAGGTCAAAATTTCGCGCTCGCTTCGCTCGCGATCAGCAGAGAAAAGAGGACGTGACGCACCCCTAAAAGTGTTGGCGACCGATTGAATAAATATTGTGGGTAAAAAAAAAAAAAAAAAAGTCAAAAATTTCGCGCTCGCTTCGCTCGCGATCAGCACAGAAAGAAGGACGTGACGCGCCCCTAAAGGTGTTGGCAACCGATTCAATACATATTGTCGGTAAAAAAAAAAAAAAAAAAAAAACGCTCGCTTCGCTCGCGATCGACATGAAAAAGGCAACGACGTGACGCCCCGTAAAATTGTCGGCGACCTATTCAATCAATATATTCGGTTGAAAAACAAAGTCAAAAGTTTCCCAATCGCTTCCCTGCCGATCGACATAAAAAAAAAGGCAACCCCTTCACCTCTCCTTATGCATTCATCAGTAAACATACAACCATAGATCACAATACCACTCACATCACCTATCAGTTCTCCACGTCCATCAAGATCCAATCATCGCCCTGGCCCTTTATGATGATACACAACATTACATGTTATTGTGTGCATTGCCCCGCGTTACAATACATGACCAAAAAAAAAGAGAAAAAGAGCTGCACTGCCTTCAGTGTAGACATGTTCGTATTCGTAGAAAATGATTTTAGGTACACGATAGTACAGTAATCTATCTTCACATGCTTCAGATGTGAACGATACCTACACATGAAGAGGGCTCCCGAGGTTTCCTTTTCCAATAGGATGGAGCTCCACCACACTTGCAGAATGACGAGAAGTTATGTTAATAAATATATCCCAGAGTGTTTCGTAACTCGCCCTTGGTCCTAATGATGAAGCGTTCTTCAGATGGCCCCGATGTCTCCACACATGATACTATGCGACTTCTTTTCACGAGGCTCTCAAAGATCACGTTTGTGTCCTAACATTCTCTGCAGATATGACACAGCTGCGATAGCGGATCACAGAAGCCTTTCCTCTCCTTACAAGAGACGTGTTCATTCGAGCATGGGAGTAATTCGACTATCGATCAAATATCTCCCGTGTCACGATAGTAGTCACTTTCAATTCTTCTAACGAAGGTAAGAAAAAATGCTATACAAACTTCCTTTCGGTATATAAAGGATTAGGGGCCCAGAGAATATTTTCTTTCAAGAGGATACATTCTTTTTCGAACACCCTGTATATAGATCCTCTAATTATAACTGCAAACAAAATGTTGATTTTGCAATTGCTTCCATGAGAGAAAATTCTGTGCACTTTCTTTCTGAAGGGCCGGGCCTAAACGTTTTCCTTAATCATTAAATTTAGTAGTTATCTACAATTACATAGTTTTCCATTGTTCTCAAAATAAAGATTTTTCTCTATGAATTGTTGAATGTTGCTAGGGATATTGAAGTAATTCTTTTTAGTGTTTTTTTCTTTACAATAATGTACTGAACGCCTGCATTAAGGAAGTTCGTGTGTCCATCTTGCAAAATGTTTCGTCTTTTTTCATGCCCACTAAGATAAATATTCATTTTGCTCTTTTCTCTGTATGCAAACCACATTTCTTAAAGGCAACATTTTCATACAAATGTAGTACTAAAAACTTCTAATTGGCAACATCTGGGCTGCGAAGAGGAAAAAGAAAGAAATCTCGTACGTATTCGCGCGCAATTCGGAATTAGCCAATGAAAAGCACAAAAGCGGCCACCATCTCTCTCTCTTTCTTATTAACGGTTTTGTACTTTCTGCAGTTCTATCAGTGCTGCTAACCTCTTACTATATCATTGAATATGTATGTTATATATATATATATATATATATATATATATATATATATATATATATATATATTACAAAAAATCATACTACTACGGAATAATATTAAATGCCTGTAAACCCTCATTTCTGTTTGCACTTTCTGTTACACTACCTTCCCCGAACTTCTTTCAAGTTATTAAGTGCAGAACGGGGAGTTATACATATTTACTTGCGCTTTCACAATATCTGCACATTGTGTAATAATAGGAGACGTATAAAATAAAACTATATACTAATACGTATATATATATATATATATATATATATATATATATATATATATATATATATATACAGTACACATTCCACTATCCGAGGCTTTCCTTTTCTTTTCTTGCTGACGATAAATTACGCTCTTAGAAATGTTGTCTGAAAACAATAAGAATATGTGCAAAAAATACAATCAGAGGTAGAGGTCTTTAACAGGAACTAAGCAAGGGAGTTGAAAAATTTTTTATGCATGTAAAAAATATAGACATGAACCAACTTGTGAAATAAAAAGACCAGAAAACTACTCTTTCTAAATTATGTGTAAACTTTTTACTCAAAACGAAAGTTGCACGAAAGACTTTTTGTCCCTTTTTTGGCCTCCGGTGCTTGGGGTCCCTGGTTCAATCCCAGCTCGTGCCGTGTGAACTTTGTCGTGCATAAAGACCGTGCTCATGGGTTTTCTCGGGTTTCTCCCGTTTCCTCCCACTTTCTTCATTCAGTACTCATCATCACCGTCTCCTTTAGCGTAACCGGTATAAGTATGCGACGTAAATCTAAAGATTTCATTTCATTTCCCTTTTCTGCTCATACTGCTGATTATGCGCGATTATGCCAACATCCAACTCCGCGGATAATCGTGCGATTACTGTATATACAACTAATACAGATACGTAATTACATTATCAGTTACAGTATCGGTTTTTATTTACTAATTTGCCTCACTTTATTTGCATCCCTGCAGTAAATAATTCTTATCGATAATAGTTAAAATGTATATTACATTTTAGTGCTTCACGACTGAATGATCATCTGCCTTACGTTATCTCGCAGCTGAAGAGGATGCTACACTGAAAACTACCTTGCGTTATAAAGGGTAAGTGAAACATATCTTAAAAATATCTTTCATACATTTCATTGTGTACATTAAAGAATGTAAGTTTGCCTTTTTCCTGTAATCAATACTTAATAAAGGATTTATTTTTATTTATTTATATACAATTTCATACGTGGTTCGTGATAGTAAACTCGATAGGACATAGTGGCACTATGAACATCCGAATCACTCATCATTCGAACATTCAAATATTTATTCGAATATTAGTATATTCCAAGTAATGTTAACGACGTTAATATGCTTGCCTTTATAGTTAATAATGTCAATTCTTACTTAAAACATACTTCCTTAACAGGACATTGAAGAAAAGGTAGTTGCCAACGGCCATACCATGCTGAATATACCGGTTCTCGTCCGATCACCGAAGTCAAGCAGCATCGGGCCTGGTCAGTACTTGGATGGGTGACCGCCTGGGAACACCAGGTGCTGTTGGTATACTTTTTCTAATTTTGTTTTTCACAAAGACGAATATTCTCACATCGTTCACCACGATAATTTCGTAATCATGCATTACTTAAAACAATTAGCAACGCTTTCCACGCGCTGGTCTTTTTGAGTATTCACCGACAAACCTACGTAGCTACAATAACTCACTCGAAGCCATATGCATTCGCCAACGGCCATACCATGCTGAATATACCGGTTCTCGTCCGATCACCGAAGTCAAGCAGCATCGGGCCTGGTCAGTACTTGGATGGGTGACCGCCTGGGAACACCAGGTGCTGTTGGCATCTCTTTTTCAAATTTCATTATTCTTCAAGTACGAAAATACTAGAAACATTAATTTTATAGTACTTTCAAGAGATAATTTATCAACATTATTTCATAGCGATTAATCGATATTCTAAGCGTTATACCCACTATTTCTTACACTAACAGCCTGTTTATTTGCACGGCACATTAAAATAACCTGATTTCCGATCCGTGTGCACCTACTACTATACTTAACACGGAATGTATTACCACTTTTTAAAAGTAAATTATTATGACTAAGTGTAGATCTCCGGCGAGTAAATGCCTTTCATATACAAGCACGACACATCTCCGCTATGTGCTTTACTTTTTTACTAACAGCATATAGAAATTGGATTTCAAGGTGTTTCTACATAACAGAATGAAGCAAATTTCGTGATTTAACTCTTTCGAATAATGTGTTGGTCCTGACAAGGACCGTTTGAAATGAAAAATCTTGAAGAAGATTTTTACTTAGAGCTTGTGTACTTGGTAACAGCCTTCGTACCCTCACTTACAGCGTGCTTGGCAAGTTCACCAGGCAAAAGAAGGCGCACAGCTGTTTGGATTTCCCGGCTGGTGATAGTTGACCGCTTATTGTAATGGGCCAAACGAGAAGCTTCAGCAGCAATACGCTCGAAGATGTCATTAACAAAGCTGTTCATGATACTCATAGCTTTGCTAGATATGCCAGTGTCAGGATGCACTTGCTTCAAAACTTTGTAGATGTAAATGGCATAGCTCTCCTTCCTCCTCCTCTTCTTCTTCTTATCTCCCTTGGAGATATTCTTTTGGGCTTTACCAGCCTTCTTTGCAGCCTTTCCGCTAGTTTTTGGTGGCATGATGACTCACTCGTTCAGCAAAATTAGATGTGTCCGCAGAAACAGAAACAGAAACAGAAAAGTTAAAAATAAGGACGCCCCTCGGGAAAGCCCGCGCCCTGACAGAGAGTAAGGCATCAACCATCTATCTACATGCCTCTCCTCACATGCGATTAGTACACTAAAGTATCTGTCGGGTGTAGGTGTATGCCGCGGCTTCTATCTTTTACGAAAGACATTTACACGCGAATCTGTCAATGTGTGAAATAGAAGGAAAGAAGGGTAAAATAGATGATAGGAAAGCGCGAGAGAAGGTTTATTATGTTTTGAGAGAGGGACAAAAAACCTGGAAACCAGGAAAAAACCCCCTATATCGGTCATGCTGCATGCAATAGTATTTACATGGCAAAACCACAGTTGAAGGGTGGCCAAAATCCATGTAAAAGTGTCTGTAGTAATAAATTAATAAATTATCTGTTATATTGCAACCTAGTTTAAAATCTTTTAGTTTTTTAATGCAAATCTGTGTTGTCTGTAGGTGGGGGATTATATTGTTAGTGGGATATCTGTTATTTTTTAAGCATGCAAGTCGGTTCATTGTCCATGGCCAGGCCTGGTCGTCATCTGTTTGCTTCCGTCACAGCTGCTTTATCCCGTGCCTTCCTTCTCAGCTTGCTGTTCCTTCCGCTTTGTTTTCGCATGGTCTGTACTGGTTTTCCTTTTAACTGTGTCGGCAAAAGTCCTTGTGATGTAAAGGTGCCCTGTTGTGGTCTGGAGTGCATTTACTGTATTATCAAAAATCTTCTTGGAGGCGGTTTGTAAAGCTATTGCAAGATTTTTCTGTTGTTGCTGTGGTGTTGTGGTGGTTATTACGTAGGTCATCCATGTTATGATTCTGTTTGTTGCTTCTTCTATTTCTTGTTTGATCCATCTCTGTAATTCCTTGTTGGGTGTTTCCGACTTGTTGGTTTCTTCTTGGTGAGCTGCCTGTTGGTCCTGACAAGAGCCGTTGGTTGTGATTTTTGTTACATCTGTGGGCGTTAGCAGCGGTGGTGGTCTGGTTGGTTGTGTAGCTCTTGGTCTCTTGGGGCAGTTTCCGCTACCAGTACGGTGTGTGTCGCTAATACATGTAGCGCAGAAGTTTCTTTTTCTGGGTGTATTGCAGTCCTCTCTATGTGGTTTCCCACATCGGTTGCAGATTCTTTCGGCTTGGCACCGGTTCTTGAAGTGACCGTATTGGTAGCAGTTATGGCAGGGAAAAGGTCTTGGTACTGTTCTTGACGATTCTACTTTGTAGTGGGTATGCTGAATTTTCACTCCAGATGACAGTAATCTGCTAATTTGTTCCGGGTTTTCTGAGAAGATCCTTAGTAATGGTGTGGGTCCTTTGTCTGATTTTATGCGGGTTATGCCTCTGAAGTCAATCTTCTGTTTTCTCAGTTCATCTCTTACTTCCTGGACTTCTATGTTTATAGGGACACCTTTGACAACACACGTAAATGTTGCTTCTTTTCTTTCTTTTGTTTTCTGCCTGTATCTGATTGGTTCTGAGCCTTCAGGTTGTTTATTCTTCGTACTTCCATTGGCTTGCAGAGGAGTACGGGTCTCTAACTCTTGCTGCTTCCTGTTTGTGTTTGCTGTTGCTCTGGAATTGTGGTCCTGACAAGGGCCGGGCCCTTGTTTGGCGTCTTCTTTCTTTTGTCTTCTCGACTTCACTAACGTGAAATCATCCTCTTCCTTGTGTTTGTCAGATGTGGCATCGTCTTCAGGAGTAGTTTTGTGGTCCTGATAAGGGCCAGTCTTCTCGCCAGGGTGTGATTTCAGCTTCTGGGTTTTTTGATTTTTCACCTGTATGGGGCTTGGGCTTTTAGCAGACCCGACGTATGGTTCCTCCTCCTGGGTGTGGTTAGTCTTCTCTGTCTGTGATGGGGCTTCTTGTTTTTTATTTGGCGATTTGACCTCTTCTCTGGGATGGGATCCGGTTTGCTTCTCCAATATCTTAGCCTTCGAGCCGAAGTCTGCATCTTGGAAAACTTTCAGGAATCTGTCCCTCGTCGCTTCCGATTTGAAGAGCACTTTGTATGTGGTGTCTTCCACTTGTACAACAAAGAATTCTTCTTTTAGTATTCTCAGGCTGATTACTCTGGTTAGATAAGCTTCTGTGGCTTCTCTGAAGGTCTTCTCTATTGTAACCGGGTCCACTAATGAGAATGAAACGTCTAGATGGGATGTATCACGGACCGTGTCCACATCGATGAATTCTTCATCTTCCTCCTCTGGTGGTCTCTTCGTCGGCGTCCTCTTCCTGGGTCTGGGCATGGCTCTGACGTGTATTCACTTCGTTAAAAAGCACTGAGCTTGGTTTTGGTCCTAGAAAGGGCCACACTTGTTTGGTACACTTCACGTCACTACGTCACAGATTGGGGAGGATGGTCCTTGAAAGGGCCTTTTAGTCACTAAGTGATAGTGTTTTTGCTCCTCTAATGCTATCCCGAGGAGATAGTATTGGGTTCCCGTCAGCCGACTGTCGCCAAAGGCTGTGCAACCTATATGGCCAGCGCGAAGCTTGACTCACAATAGGGGGTCTAGCCGACGGAAAGCAATGCCTATTTCCACAGGAAGCGGTGTGTGTAAGTGTGTTGTGAAATTTTTCTTTATTAAAAATAACGTAAACACTCTCTTCTCTAAATAGACTCTTTGCAGAGTCGTTTTGTATCTCAGTGTTGAGATTTCTTCCCAGCTGGTGATCACACCTCAGTTAACACCGCAAGGTTTACTGGTGTGTCACGGCGTAGTCCGATTTATCGACTTCATTTAAATTACAGTACGTGTTTCAATTCGCGCCAACTGCCTTGCTTTTCATTTGATGCACTCGGGTGCACGCTTGAAGTAGTAACAAAACTGACTTGATTCATGGGAGGCCGCAATTTTTCCTCTCATCTTATTACGAAAGAATATTGAACAATGTCTGGTCGCGGCAAAGGTGGAAAAGTCAAGGGAAAGAGCAAGTCCCGCTCCAGCAGGGCTGGCCTTCAATTCCCAGTAGGCAGAATCCATCGTCTTTTGCGAAAGGGTAACTATGCCGAACGAGTTGGTGCTGGCGCTCCCGTGTATTTGGCTGCAGTCATGGAATACCTGGCAGCTGAAGTTCTTGAGTTGGCAGGCAACGCTGCTCGTGACAACAAGAAGACTAGGATTATTCCACGTCATCTGCAGTTAGCTATCCGTAACGACGAGGAATTAAACAAGTTGTTGTCTGGAGTTACAATCGCTCAGGGTGGTGTTTTGCCCAACATTCAAGCTGTACTTCTGCCCAAGAAAACTGAGAAGAAGGCATAAATGTAAGACCTATATCTCATACAAATCGGCCCTTATGAGGGCCACAAACCCCTTTATAGAGGAGATTTACGATTGAAATGAATTGTTTTCGATATACAGACTCATCAAAAGTGTCTGAGATAGTTGCTTAGTGTCATTCGAAATTCTCGCTGCTATTCGATTAATTAGTATGTGTAGTCGTCGATCGTAATTGAAGCCCATAGGAAGTCACACTATCTTTAGAATACTCCAAACAGCGATGTGCTTAGTTCCCACTACATTATTAATTATAAGATCATTACCTTTTGTATTGTCGCTAGCTACATTTTTTTGATATTTGCGTACATCGGGCTCATATTACCCAGAGGACAGGACAGTCGAGCCCAGATTCTCAGCAATGGAAGAAAACCTCATACCACATATTCTCATGTACTTCATGCTAGACAAAGGAATTTCCAACATTCTTAAAGCACTCATGTTTCTCTCTTGCGTTGGCTTGGCTGAAATTACTCTGTTCAATATGTTCTCGACATTTATTATTGTTCATTACTATGCCCCAATGACATCATGAACAGAGCGGATCAAAAAACTTTCCTAAATTTCTTTTGCAACATAGTAATGACATTAAATGCACACTTAAGTACGATTTATTCTTTGCAAGGTCGATATTCATATTTGTGTGATATGTGTTATATGTATATGGTTTGTAATACGCAACTACTCTTATTCTCTGATCTCAGAACTCATTTGCTACTGTGCCCAACGAGCGAGCCTAGGTTTCTTGTAACTACTGCCTTTCTTTAGTAAATAATGTGAAGTATACAATGCATTAACCTACATCTCATATTTGTATTACTCTTTATTTTACTAACCCGCTACGAAGTGTCATTAATTTACATGTAAATCACAATAGACACTACCGCAAAAGAAAAAAATCGAACCCAAGACCACGTAAACAAGATAAAGGACAAGATTCAGGTTTCTAACGCATTATTCGCCCCTCACAGCACAGTATAGAAGTTGTATAAGCCTCTATACGTACATCCTACTGTCAGAACAGAAATTCCGACTTGCGTTTCGCATCTCTCATGCTCGCTACTTCCAACAAATCGCCAATTTCCAACCAGAACCCCTTCTCCAGCATTAATACTGCTACATATGAATACGTATACATGAACGTACATAATGTAAAAAAAAACGTATGATTTTCTCAAATTAATCTCTCTACGTCTGTAATTTTGTGTGCATCAAAAGGCTTTAATGTAGTTACACGAATTCTTATAATCTAACAGAAAATCGCACAAAGTAAATCTTTCCCTTTATATAAATTTGTTGGCTCTGAAAAGAGCCGTTTATGCCAATTTTATATCCAAAATAGGAGGAACCCCAACTTAACCTCCGAAACCGTACAGGGTTCTTCCTTGCCTCTTCAAGGCATACACAACATCCATAGCTGTCACTGTCTTCCTCTTGGCGTGTTCTGTGTATGTAACAGCATCTCTGATTACGTTCTCCAGGAATACTTTCAATACTCCTCGGGTCTCTTCATAAATGAGACCAGAGATACGCTTCACACCACCACGGCGAGCAAGACGCCTAATAGCGGGTTTGGTGATACCCTGGATGTTGTCACGAAGAACTTTACGGTGGCGCTTGGCACCTCCTTTGCCAAGACCCTTGCCTCCTTTTCCACGTCCTGTCATTTCGATATGTTACTGCTTCGCTCACCACACACGAGAAATACAAGCCCAAGCAGCCCAAGACTCGTGGTTTTGTTCCTTCGATCATGCAGGGAAAGCACGGAGGAAAAACACAAAACGTGTCTAAGCCAATGAGAACTGTCCTTTTCGACTGACTTTATCCAATGAGAAATAGCTTGATTTAACGGTTTTGCTCTTTATATAACTTGACTTCATTCAGCGCGCAATTATTTGAAACAAGTCGTGACAGTTGCAATGGCACGTACCAAGCAGACAGCTAGGAAATCTACTGGAGGCAAAGCTCCTCGAAAGCAGCTTGCCACCAAAGCTGCAAGAAAGAGTGCTCCAGCTACCGGTGGAGTGAAAAAGCCCCATCGTTACAGGCCTGGTACTGTGGCTCTCCGAGAAATTCGTCGTTACCAGAAGAGCACTGAATTGCTCATCCGCAAGCTGCCCTTCCAACGACTCGTCCGAGAAATTGCACAAGATTTCAAGACAGATCTTCGCTTCCAAAGCTCAGCTGTCATGGCTTTACAGGAGGCAAGTGAAGCTTACCTTGTAGGGCTTTTCGAAGACACCAACTTGTGTGCTATTCACGCAAAGAGAGTCACAATCATGCCTAAGGACATTCAGCTTGCTCGCCGCATCCGTGGGGAACGTGCTTAAGTTTGAAGTTCTGGCACTGAGTTCAAAAACGGTCCTTTTTAGGACCAATACACTACTTAGAGATGCTGTTATCCTAACAAGGATCTTGTCCATACTTGTTATCTTTTTTTTTTAAATTCTCACGCCGTATGTTGCATAGTTAATACATCTACCTTCGTTTTCCTCTCGTTTCGTATATCATCCTATCTTTCAAGTATATTCTTTAGTTTTCCCCTATGTTTACCGATTGATTATCTTCGTTTTATGTGGTCAAGGGTTCGATTTTGCCATATGTTGCATAAGTTAACTTCGATTCAACCACTGTTTGCCCTTCTCAACGTTATTAATCTCATAGAACTCGCAGGCGAAATATGTACTTCTTCCAAGGTAGCAAAAGTAATATTTTCTCAGAGGTCGCTGCTGTTGAATGCAAACGTTAAACTAAACTTTCTTTAAGTGTCTGTTTGTACTTAACATCAGTTCAATTGTACACCTACATTTCTGCTGGTGTTACTATTTTTCTTTATAGCAATATTACGAATTATAAGACGGTATCCGTGGTTATTAGCGTGTTCCCTTTTCCTAACACTTTCTCATTACACCAGTATTTCCATCATTCATTAGGCGTAATCACCCGTCTCCTTTATCATAAAAATCATAATAGTACGACGTTAAATTGAAACAGTCTACTTCACTTTCACGAGTTGTAATAAGTTCGAACATTTCTTTCACCCCAGCCTTGAAAAGAGTTGATTTTAGTTTAGTGTCCCTTTCAGCAGCAAGGCTGTTTCAAACGTGGACCTACTTATTAACGTGCAATGCGAAACATTTGAGCTCCCACCGAGAATCGAACCCAGTCAGCCTGCAAAAGTTTTTCTAACAAATGCATTAAGTGCGTTTTCTGTACTGTTTCGCTACTTGAAGATAGGAACAAGGAAAAAGTAAGTGATCACAAATTGACATTACGTAATGTGTTCCCCATTTTTTTTCGAGTACACCATTCTTGACACCCGTGAAAGCTTTCTTTCCCCACCCTCAATTCCCCTCTGTTATAAAGCACTTACATCAAGAAGTGCTTCGGTTAAAAAGAAAACTCAAAGTCCCTTGCGTGTATACTATACATTGCTATGAATGAACATGTGATAATGATAGGAAAAGCACAATTTTACTCTTCTCAAAGTATTTGATGGCTCTAAAAAGAGCCGTTTTAAAATGTCAGATGATTTACTGACACATTTACTTCTTCTTTGGTGCAGCCTTCTTAGCACTTTTCGGTTTTGCTGTAGCCTTCTTTGGCTTCGGGGCCTTTGGCTTCTTGGGAGTTTTTGCCTTCTTCACTTTAGATGGTGATTTCTTAGGTTTGGGAGCAGCAGCCTTTTTCTTTTCACCAGTCTTCTTGGGACGTTTAGCTGCTGGCTTTTTCGCAGGCTTCTTCTCCTTTGATGCTGATCGTTTCGCCTTGGTTGAAGATCCACCTTCAGGCTTCTCCTTCAGCGATGAAGCACTAAGCTTAAACGATCCAGATGCACCTTTTCCCTTGGTCTGAACCAAAGACCCAGAAGCAACTGCACTTCTCAAGTATTTCTTGATAAATGGAGCAAGCTTCTCGGCATCCACTTTGTAGTTCTGAGAGATGTATTTCTTAATAGCTTGCAGTGAACTTCCTCCCCTTTCCTTCAAATTCTTGATGGCGTTGTTCACCATTTCTGATGTTCTTGGATGAGAAGGTGTTGTTTTTGGTTTCTTAGGCTTTGCAGACTTCTTAGGAGAAGCCTGTGCCGGGGCTGCAGGTGCTGATGCCGTATCTGCCATTGCTTTCTGCAATAAACTCAACGATACTGAAGAATGAAATTTTCGCTCTCTCAGTCTCTCAGTCTTGTTCCTCTCAGGCTTAGTTGCCTCTGTGAGAAGTTTCGGGCCGAAGCCCATGCCTTCGTTCTTTGATTGTGATTGGCTGTTGGTGAGGTTGTCAGATGTTGGTTGTGTTGCGGAGTCGCAGCTGTCGCGTCCTCCGGTGATCAGTTACTGATCCTGATCAGTCGGGCGGTTGGGGCATCCTATAGATTTGTCTTCTGGGCTGCGTTGTTCCAATTGCTTGCACATGTGGGTGAGGAGAGGTTCTGATGCCTCTCCAGAATTTTGCACTTCTTTTTCTTCGAACGTCCTCCAGAAAGGGAAGGTCCAAGTCTTCGTGAATTTGCTGCACCCTGGTGTCGATTGAGTGACCCGTGATGGCCCTGGCTGCCCTGTTCTGCAGGACTTGCATTTGACGGAGTGTAGTTCTTGCTGCATGTTGCCACGCAGGGTGTGCGCACAGTAGGATAGGGCGGATACTCATCTCGTAGACGTGTTTCCTTGTCTTGTGAGTTAGGGATGGGGACAGGAGAATGGGTAGGAGTGCCAGGAACCTTTGCATTGCCTTCTTCGTTACTGTTGACACGTGTGTTCCAAAGGTGAGTTTTCGATCGAGCTGGACCCCGAGGTACTTTGTTTGCTCGACTTCCGTTAGCGGATGGCCATCTAGGTGGAGTCGCACTGGTGTCCTTGTGCGGTTTTTCGTAAAGTCGACAATTGCTGTCTTCCTTGCGTTAACTTTGATCTTCCATTTTTGGGTCCAGCTGTCAAGCAGTTGTAGATGGCGCCTGAGATATGTTGAGGCATATCTCTCGTTTCCGTGACTTGCAAATATGGCGGTGTCGTCTGCAAAGGTTGCGATGGAGGTGTTCAGGGTGGTAGGAATGTCATTGGTGTACAATGCGTATAGGATGGGTGAGATGCAGGAGCCTTGTGGGACTCCTGCATGGATCGTATGGGGGGGAGATTGCTGCCCTGCGTGGGAGACGTAGAATGACCTGTGATACAGATAGGAGGCGATGACTCGGATCATGTAGTGGGGAAGGGCTTGAAGATAGAGCTTGTGAATGAGCCCTTCGTGCCACACCCTGTCGAAGGCCTTTTCTATGTCCAGAAAGACCCCCAACGTGTGGCCTCCGTCGTTAAACCTGGACGTGATTATTTCCACTACTCGGACCAGTTGTTGTTCTGCACTATGTCCAGATCTGAATCCGTACTGGTGGTCGGGGAGTAGCTGGTGATCCTCAATGTGCTGCTTCAGTCTCCTTTGAAAGATGCGTTCGAATACCTTGCTGGTATGCGAAAGGAGACTGATCGGGCGATAGTTGTTTGGGTTGGACCGAGTAGTTCCTGGTTTAGGGATCATCACAATTCTCGCCTGCTTCCATGCCTTCGGAAAGTAGCCTGTTGTCATGATGCCGTTGAAGATTCTACAGAGCAGAACCAGGGCCTTGCGGGGTATGTTTCGGAGTGCAGCTGGTGTTATCCTGTCGGGTCCGGAGGCGCGGTGCAGGTTCAGTCTCTTGATGACTTGGTGGATTTCTCTAGGGGTGGTGAGAGCGGTTGGAGGCGTAGGATCGTTCAGGTCTGCTTCTTCCAGTGTGTGCCTGACTGCGTCTTCGGTTTCCGGTGGGGTTTGGATGTTGTTTGTGTGCAGGATGCCTTCGAGCGTTTCGGCAAACAAGTCGGCTTGCTCTTGGGCTTCATACAATGGTCCTTGGGGTCCCAGTAGGGGGTAGTTCCGAGGTCCTGAGGATGGTTTGGTGAATCCTCTCACCAGCCGCCAGAAGTCCCGGTTGGGAGAGTCTAGTTCCTGCAGTCGCTGGTTCCAAGCCTGTAGTTTTAACCGTAGCAGTCTCTTTTTGACCCTGGTGGTGAGGCTGTTCCACAGTTGCTTGAAGTTGGGGTGGCGGGTGCGTTGCCACTGCTTTCTGGCCCAGCGCTTTAGGTGAATCAGGACTGTTGTGCGTTGCTCTTCGGGTGATGGAGTTGGGAGTCGTGTGGGGTTGGTAGTCGTGGCTAGTCTGAGTGCATTTTGGATTTGGGTGGTGATGGTGGTCACTGTCTCGTCTATGGTCTCTGGGCTGTTCACGGGGAGCCGAGGGTTAACTGTTTCTGCCAGCAGCTGCCTGAAGTATTGCCAGTCGATGGTGGTGATGTTCGGGAGTTCAGAGTTTTTCAGATGGTGGCGGATGGCAAGTGTCTGAATCACTGGTACGTGATCTGATTTCAGAGCGTGGATGGCTGTTGGTCCTTCCAGAAGAGCGAGGTTGGCGGTGAGTACCATGTCCAGTACGTCTGGTCTTCCTCCATTGCGGGGGTAGTGTGTTGGTTCGTTCGGTGCGGCCGGGAGCAGATCGATGTGCCTGAGGGCCCTGTGAAGGGTGTTGCCATTCTCGTTGGTTGTCCTCGAGTTCCATTCGGGATGTTTACAATTGAGGTCTCCCCCAATTAGTATCTTCTGTCCTTGCTGGCGTAGTATTCTCAGGTCCTGCGGCTCCAGTCTGGTGTTTGGGGACCTGTAGGCTGCAAAGATCTTGACCGGACCCTCAGGTGAATGGAGTGTGATGCCCGTGACCTCAAGGGATTGGAGTTGGAGGGGAGGAAGGAGATCGTGGGGGAGGTGATTCTTGATGATGATTGCTGTACCGCCCCTGGTGGTGGCCCCTGGGCGGTCGGTTCGGTGAACTGTATAGTTTTTGAGGTTGAAGAGGATTGGAGGTTTTAGGAGTGTTTCTGAGATAAGGGCGATGTCAACTCTTTCTCTCTGAAGGAAATCTTCGAGGGTGTGTTTTTGTGTGCGGATTCCCTCCGCATTCCAATGGACGACCCTGAGGTCACGGGAGATTGTCGGCCTAGTCCGTACCATCATCAACCAGGGTTGCTATGACTTCGAACATGGTTGTTATCCTGGTGACCGGATCAGTAGCTTCCGCTATCTTCCTCAGCCCCGTCTTGATCTTCTCCAGGAATGTCCTCAGGTTGAGCCCTTGGAACAGGTCTTTGATCTCCCTGATCATGTCCATGATGGAGGTTGTGTCTGCTGGTGGTTTGGTGTCATTTTTCTGGTCTGTGGTTTGGTCACCTGTCTCATTCTTGTTGGTTTTGTCTTCCGTCTGTCCTTGGTTGGGGGTGGGTGGCTTGGGGTCGCTGTTGAGTGCTCCGGCGTAGTTCCGTCGTCTTGGTGGTTTCTGAGTTGGAGTGCTCTTGTTTGCGGTATCACTGGTAGGGTTGGGGGAAGGTGGTTCGGGTTTTGATCTTTGTTGAGTTCTTCTTGCTTTGGCTGCCTTTAGTGTCGGGCACCCTTGATAGTTCGCTGGGTGATCCCCTCCACAATTTGTGCACTTTGGTGGAGTTTCCCTATTGGTCTTAGGGCACATTGTACTGAGATGTCCCTGTTCGCATTTTACACATCTAGGTGCGGCGCAGCACGTTCGTTGTGAATGTCCTACGCGCTGGCACCGGTAGCACTGAAGTACACTTTGTCCCCTGTATGCTTCCACCACTACCCGGTAGCTTAGGAGGTGTTTTAGGTCGTATATTTGCGATACTCCTGGGGTCTTGACAAGAGAAACCAGGAATAGTGGGAAGGGGGGCTTCTCGCCGTCGGGGCCACTCCTCCCCCGGAGTTGAGTCACAGATTTGACTGGATAGTCAAGGTCCAATAAGTCTTGTTGTATGTCATTTGGGTCGGTGTCAATGGGTAATTTCCTTATTACCACCTTGAAAGGGCGATCCCGCTTCGGGGTCTCAGTTGCATATGAGCGACCGGTTTGTTGACAGAAGGTTTCTATCTTTTCGAAGTCACTGAGTGTGGCACAACGAAATGTGATGAAGTCTTTTCCATGGCTGTCCACTTTGGGGGGGACGGCACATATGGCTGACACAGTTCTTGTGAAGTTGTACACTTTTTCCACACCATAGATGTGGAGAGGAGGTATATGTTTCTTGGAAAATGTGCTTGCTTGCTCGTTTGTCTCGTCTGTGGCGTGTTCTGTCTGGGGGTCGTCGGGGCATTCGTCTGCTAGGGGCGAGAATTGGTTTCTGAATTGTATCAGGGAGGGGATGTTGGTGGCTTCTTGCCGGCGGGCTCTCTTCTTGGCTTGCTTGAAGTCGTTGTCTGACTCTTGATTGCAGTCGTCGTCTGAATAATTTTCCATGTCAATGAGGTTGTCTTGGTCTTGGGTCTGGGGGGGGGGCTGGGGCAGACTGTGTTTCTGCGCTGTCGGTCGTGGATTGGTGTTGTGGGGGGGCAACGCTGGGGTTAGCCGCCTCTTGTAGTTCGTCTATGCTGACTGGTATGAGTTTGGGCTTGGTTCTTCTCTTCTGTACTGCACCAATATTGCTGAACCGCATGGATTTCAGCTGGTTAGTCAGAGTGGCCAGGGGGGTTGAACTGGGGGGTTTTCTGATGGGGGGCTCGGTGGGTGCGGCCCCTGATGCTGATCCTGTCTGCCCTGTTGTCGTGGTTTTAGTCATCTCTCTGCCTTGGGGGGGGGGTCGGGGGGTTGAAAATTGTGGGGGGCTGGAAGTTTAATGGGGGGGCTTAGCACTGGTGTTGCACTTGGAGACACTTCTATTGTACTATTGGTGTAGGTTATGTGGTACGAGAGTCTGACTGTATAGAATGTTCGCCGTGGCCCTTGAAAGGACCGCTGCGCTTGGGAATAACGTAACTTTTAACCAAAAATCACTAAAAAGTTTGTCTATTGCACTGTTTATGCACGTTTTTGCGTCCCGGGGCTTTTTTGGCTTGCGCCCGGCTGGCCGATTTTTCTTTTAGCCGATGTTACGAATATAATTATTAGTCACTATCGTTTTCTTATTGGATAAGTGGTCAATGTTTATTGAAAATGAGTGGGAGCTAATTTTCAGATTTTGAGCACTGGTTGCCACGATCCGCACACTGCCACTTCACTAGGCAGACTGGATGAATCCAGGGCCTGTCTTGTCTTTTATACGGAATTTGAACGCAGAATTGCTTCCGCCAATCAGCGTGCAGTATTTTCATACGAACTAGCCAATCACGGAAGGGTGCTTTCCTTCGAGTCCGCGCTTTCAGATGACTAGTTTTTGCTCTTCAGTGCTGTGGCTTTAGTCTGCTGTGTGCGTTTGGTGTCATGCACATGCACACACTAACTACAGCCTAGCTACTAAATAACACTTTCAGAGCACTTTCACAGCACTGTTAGTCACTAAACTTTCACTTCAGACTTCAGACTTGTCTTGGCGTTGTTTTGCTTGTTTGAAGTTTCGGGCTTGGGCCCATGCCTTCCATTTCTGTTGTAAGCTTGACGTGGTTGTTGTTGTTGGCATCTGAGTTGCTAGGGTCGCAACTGTCGCGCTCCCTGGTTTTTCGTCATCTGGTTTGCAGAGTTGTTATTTCTTCAGGGGGGACGAGGCATCCTGTGGCAGTGTCGTTTTGGGTTGGAGTGCCCTAAACGTGCGATTTCGGGGTTGTTCGAGGTGGTCGTGTTCCGCCAGAAATTGATGGCTTGTCTTGTTCTCACCTCTTGAAGCAATGGAAGGGTGAGGTCTTCGTGCAGTTGCGTGATTCTGGTGTCTCTGGAGTGACCTGTGATTACTCTTGCGGCTTTGTTCTGGATCGTTTGCAATGGTCGGAGGTGCGTTTTGGCTGCATGCTGCCACGCGTTGTGCGCGTACAGCATGATGGGGCGCAGGCAGGTGATGTATACATGTCTCTTCGTTTCCAGAGGTAGCGAAGGAGACAGGAGAAGTGGTAGTAGTGCCGTGAATCGCTGCAGTCCTTTCTTCGTTACTGCCTGGAGGTGTTTGGCGAAGGTTAATCTCCTATCGAGTATGACTCCCAAGTATTTTGCGTCTTCCTTGAGAGTCAGCACTGTCCCATCCATTGTGAGTCGGATGTTTTCTTTCCGTTTGGCCCTGGTGAAGTCCACGACGGCTGTCTTCGTGGCGTTGATTTTTATCCTCCAGTTCTTCGTCCAGTCGTGCAAGAGCTGGATGTGTCTTTGGAGATGGGTCGTGGCGTAGCGTATGTTGGAATGGCTGGCGAACACTGCGGTGTCATCTGCGAAGGTGGCCGTTGTTGTGTTTGGGGTAGTTGGGATGTCGGCTGTGTATACTGCATACAGGAGAGGTGAAATGCAGGAGCCTTGGGGGACCCCTGCGTTTGCTCTTCTGGGTGGTGTGACGTGGCCTGCGTGTGCGACTCGGAAGATCCTGTCTGCTAGGTAGGATTTGATGATTCTTATCTGATAGTGTGGAAAGGCTTGTTGTAGTAGCTTGTGGATAAGTCCCTCATGCCACACCTTGTCAAAAGCTTTCTCTATGTCGAGAAAGAGTCCCAAGGTGTGGCCTTCGTCATTAAATCTGGTGGTGATGATTTCAGCTGCTCTCACTAGCTGGTGTTCTGCGCAGTGTCCTGGGCGAAACCCAAACTGGTGGTCGGGGATGATGTTGTTTTCTTCTGTGTGGTGTTGCAATCTTCTTTGTAGTATCCTCTCAAACACCTTGCTAGTGTGGGAGAGCAGACTGATCGGTCGGTATCCGGTTGGGTTTTTGCGTGGGGCTCCTGGTTTCGGAATCATCACTATCCTAGCTTCTTTCCAGGCCGTTGGGTAGTGTCCTGTATGCAGTATAGCGTTGAATATCTTGGTTAGTAGTACGAGGGCTTTGCGGGGTGCATTGCGAAGAGCGGAGGGTGGGATTTTGTCTGGGCCAGGTGCTCGATGAGGATGAATCTTGCGGATGACTCCCTGGATCTCTCTGGGCGTGGTACGATCTGCTGGGGGAAGGGGGTCGGTCAGTGGGATGTGGTGGGTACTGTGATGCACTGCTCGGAGGATGGCTGCTGGAGGGAGAGCTTGATTCTGCTGGAGAGTTTCCTCGAGAGTGGTGGCGAACAGCTCTGCTTGGTCTTCTGGCCTGTGTATGAGTCCCTGGGGTCCTTGTAGGGGGAAGATTCTCGTTCCAGATTGAGGTTTGGTGATATGTTTGACCAGGCGCCAGAATTCCGAGTTCGGTGTGGTCATTGTGCTGAGTTTCTGATTCCACTGCTGGATCTTCAATCTTTGTAGCCGTTTGCGCACTCTGGTCACGAGGTTGTTCCAGAGGGTTTTGTATCTGGGGTGTCTGGTTGTGTGCCACTTCTTGCGGGCCCATCGCTTGAGGTGGATCAGCACTGTGGTTCGGAGTTCGTCTGGTGTGGTGGGTGGAGTGGTGGAGGTTGAGGTGGTGGTGGCTAGTTTGAACGCAGACATCATGGAGGCTGTGATGGAATTCACCGCTGCGTCGATGTCTTCTGGGGTGGTGACGGCCATTCGCGTGTCTATGAGTTGGGAGAGTGTGTGCCTGTACTCTTCCCAGTCGGTGGTATTGATGGTGGGGAGTCGTGAAGCTGGAAGGTGGTGATTGACTGAAAGGGTTTGTAACACTGGGACATGATCGGACGCTAGTGCTCGGATGGAGTGGGGTCCATCGAGAATTGCAATGTTGCTGGTGAGGATCATGTCCAGTACGTCAGGTGCGCCTCCGTTGGTGGGGTAGTGTGTGGGCTCTGGGGGAGCCGATGGGGTGAAGTCTATTCGTTGCAGTGCCTGATGAAGTGCGTTGCCGCCGGCGTTGGACACTCGCGAGTTCCAAGTCGGGTGTTTGCAGTTTAAGTCCCCGCCAATGAGGATACGGTGCCCCAGTTGTCGAAGAACTCGAAGATCCTGAGGTTCCAGTGCTGTAGCTGGTGGTCTGTATGCCGCAATCACTTGGATAGGTCCATCCGGTGAGTAGATAGTTATTCCCGTGGCCTCAAGGGATTGGAGTTGAGGGAGGGGAAGGGTGTCGTGGGCTATGGTTGATTTGATGAGGATTGCAGTGCCTCCTCTGGGTCCTTGGCGGTCGGTACGGATACAGGTGTAGTTTCGGATGCGGAAGGATGTGTGTGGTTTGAGGAAGGTCTCGGTGAGGAGTGCGACGTCTATGTGTTCGCGTCGCAGGAAATCTTCTAGGTTGGGTTTTTGGGGGCTGACTCCAGCTGCATTCCAATGGATAACCCTGAGGTCACGGGAGAGTAGACTTTTATTCGGAGCCATTATCGAGCAGACTGGCGACAACTTCTATCATGGCGGTGAACTTGGATGCGGAGTCCGTTGCTGCTTGGACTTTGCGAAGCCCGACTTGGAGTTTTTGTAGAAAACTGGTGAGGTTCAGCCCTTGGATTAGGGTCATGACCTCTTTCAATGTGTCTGCGATGCTCCCTGCTGGTGGCTGGCTTGTGGGTGATTCGTTGTCTGTGGTTTGTTGGTTCCTGTGGTTCTTCTTGGCGGAGGTTGCTTCTGTGCTCTGGTCTTGACTTTGAGGTGGGTCTCTGTCTTCTGTCACTGCTGCGTAGCTGTTGTTGGGAGGAGGTGCTTTTGGGGGGTTGGTGGGCTTGGGCGGTTGCTTGTCTTCTTCTGGCTTGTTTCTTGGTGGTGGTGGGGATCTTTTTGCTTTGGCTGCTTTGAGGACAGGGCAGCCCAGGTAGTTGGCGGGGTGGGCGCCATCGCAGTTGATGCACTTGGCTGGGGTGTCCCTGGTCTGCTTTGGGCACTCACTGGTGAGGTGGGGCCCTGCGCACTTAACGCAGCGTGGGAGCGCGCGGCACATTTTTTGGGTGTGACCAACTCTTTGGCACGTGTAACACTGGATTATTTCCTGTCCACGGTAATTTTCGACTGTGATTCGGTAGCTTAGTAGGTTTTTTAAATTGAAAATCTCGTGGTTCATGGGGTGGCGGTGGAGGGCGACCAGGAAGAGTGGGAACAGTGGGCGCTCTCCATTTGCGTCGCGGCGGCCTTTCATTTGGGACACTGATTTCACTGGGAACTTCAGGTCGATCAGGTCGTCATGGATGTCTTGAGTGGGGGTGTCCATGGGCAATTTACGTATGACTACTTTCATGGGCCTGGAGGGCTTTGGGACTTCTGAGGCGTACTGGTAGCCCTGTTGGATACAGAACGCTTCAATCTTCTGGTAGTCCACCATTGATTGGCAACGCATGGTCACACTATCCTTGTGTGGAAACACTTTGGGGGGTTGTTTGCATGTCGCACTCACACTTTTTACGAACGCGTGCACTTTTTGTAGTCCGTAGACGTGCAACGGAGGGACGTTCCTCTTGGAGAGGGATTCTTCTTGGGTGGGGGGGTCGTTCTCTGATGCTTGGTCGTGGTTCTCTGGGAGATTTTCAAGAGACGAGAACTTGTTTTTGAATTCTATTAATGATGAGATGTTCTGGGTGCGAGTGCGCTTAGCTCGCTTCTTTGGTTGCCGGAACTCTCCCTCAGGCGCTTGGTCGTCCTGGGTGTCGTAGTCACTGGCGGAGTCGATTTCTGTCATTTCTACTGCATTTGTTGTTGGGTCAGTGTCACTGGCTGACTCTATGGGGAGTTTGTCGTGTTCCTTGGGTTTTGGGGAGGGGGAGGTAAGCTCCTGCAGGTCTTGGTAGCTGAGCGGCACTTGTAATTGCTTGGAGCATGCCGTGCGACGGCGCTGCACTGCTCCCAAGCTGACGAATTTCAAGTTCTTTAGTTGGTCGCTCAGGGTGCCTACTTGTTCCGGGGGGGGGCCTTCTCACCGGGAGGGGGGGATATTCTTCTGACGGAGCACTGCGAGCCTGAGGATGTTTCATTTTCGCTGTGAACACTTGGAATGTTTTTAATCAGTTTTTTGAAAGTTCACTGTGGCCCTAGTAAGGACCGCTTGTGAGGCACTGAACGTGGCTCTGGAAAGGGCCAATGTCTGTTCTGTTATGTCCACAGAGTTCTTCGGTGGTACAGTGGGGAGTCAGACGGGAGCCTATTGGGCTTGCTCCCGCCGGGCCAATTTTTCTTTTTGCCTACTTGCAGACAACACTGTGGTATGCACTGTCTTGGACTGGGAATTCAAGTTTATTGTGGGAGACGGGACCTATTTTAGTTTTTGAAGCACTCTTCTCCTTTGGATGTATGCAGCGAACTGCGGTGGTTGCTGAGTGTTTTCTTGACCGTTGATTATTTGTAGGAAGTAACGGGCCAAAGCCCTTGTCTTCTTTCTGTGTTGTAACTTGGCGTTGGTTTTGAAGTGGTCGTATGTGATTGAAGGAACCGCAACTGTCGCAGGTTCCTTTAGTTGTCCTTCATGTTGTTAAGGCGGTTTTGGCATCTTGTACAGTCGACGGGGTGGGTCTTTGGTTCCGAGGGATGCGATGACTGGGTCTGTTGATCTTGAAGCCTTCATCCAGAATTTGGTTGATTGCTGATGGCGCAGTTCTTGAAGTAGTGGGATATCGAGGTCCTCATGAATTTGAAGTATTCGGGTGTCCATTGAATGGCCCGTGATAGCCCTGGCGGCTCTGTTTTGTACCACCTGGAGGTGGCGCAGGTGACACTGGTATGTGTGTTCCCATGCTGGATGGGCGTACATTAGGATGGGTAGGATGTACATTCGGTAAACATGTCGTTTTGTTTCTTGGGTGAGTTGAGGGCTCAACAGGATGGGTAGAAGGGATCGGAATCTTTGCGTTGCTTTCTTGGCTGTTGCCTCCAGGTGGGTTCCGAATTTCAAGTGATGGTCCAGCACTACTCCAAGGTATTTCGCCTGTTGTTGGATGGGTATGTTTTTTCCATGGAGGGTGAAGTTGTATTCCCGTGGAGTCCGGTTCCTAGTGAAGTCGACCAGTGCTGTCTTCTCCGTGTTGACTTGAATTTTCCAGTCGTTGGTCCACTGTTCCAGCTGTTCGATGTGTCTGCGGAGGTACAGGTGAGCAAATCTGAAGTTATGGTGACTTGCGAAGATGGCAGTATCATCCGCAAAGGTCGCCGTCATGGTTGTTCTGGTGGTGGGAAGATCTGCCGTGTACACATTGTACAGGATCGGGGACAGACAGGATCCTTGTGGCACTCCTGCTCTGATCGTTCTTGGTTCTGTGAGGTTGCTCGCATGGGAGACTCTGAAGGTGCGGTTGGTCAGGTAGCTTTTCAGAGTTTTCACTAGGTGTCGTGGTACTCCTACTTGCAGTAGTTTGTGTAGTAGACCTGTATGCCACACTTTGTCAAACGCTTTGCCTATATCTAGGAAAAGACCGAGGGTGTGGCCTCCTTCGTTGAACTGATAAGTTATTTGTTCAGCTACTCTGACCAGTTGGTGGGTGGTGCTGTGACCAGGCCTGAACCCGAATTGGTGAGGAGGAAGGATGTTGTTTTCCTCGATGTGCTTCATCAGTTTCTGTTGTATCACTCGCTCGACCACTTTGCTTGGATGTGACAGCAGACTGATGGGTCTGTAGCTTTTGGGTTCAGTCCTGGCCGCTCCTGGTTTGAGTATTAAAATTACCCTTGCTTCTTTCCATGCGGCGGGGTAGTATCCTGTTGCTAGGATTGCATTTGTTAGTCTACATAGTAGAACTATAGCCTTCCTCGGAGCATGTTTGAGTGCCAGTGGTGGAAGCCTGTCTGGGCCAGCTGCTTTGTTTGGATTGATTGTTCTGATGATTTGCTGAATCTTCCGAGGTGTGGTTAGCTCTTGCGCTGGTAGGTGATGCTGTCCGGTTAGTTGCTGCATGCTTTGCTGTGTTGCTTCCAGGATTTCCGCTGGTACTGGGGTGTTGTTCTCCGTGAATGTTTGTTCCAGATGATCTGCGAGAAGGTCAGCTTGCTGTTTCGGTGAATAAATTAGTCCTTGCGGCCCACGCAGCGGTTGGGTTTTGGGGGGTCCAGGTGTTCTTGACAATGACTTTAGAAGTCTCCAGAAGTCTCTGGATGGGGTTTCAAGCTCCTGAAGCCTGGCGTTCCACTGGTTGAGTCGGAGGCGTTGGAGACGTTTCTTCACCCTGGTAGTCAATGAATTCCATAGGGTTTTGAATGCTGGGTGGCGTGTGGCCTGCCATTTCTTCCTGGCCCAGCGCTTTAGGTGGATAAGTGCTGTAGTCCTCAGATCTTCTGGTTTCTGCTCTTCTGGAGGGATGAGCTGGGTAGTTGTTGCCAGTCTATATGCGGTTTGCATTGATGCCGTGAGTGTTGCAAGTGTGGCATCTATCTCGTCCGGTGTGTTGACTGGCAGCCTGGGGTCGATCATTTCTGCAAGATTCCTGGTGTAATCGTCCCAGTTAGTTTGACGGAGGCGTGGTACTTGATTGGCTGGAACGTGTGTACGCAGCGCTACCGTCATGGTGACTGGGACGTGGTCTGAATGAAGTGCGATGACTGAATTTGGTCCGTCCTTGATTGTAATGTTAGCCGTGAGAGCCATGTCTAACACATCTGGTTCACCTCCATTAGTCGGGAAGTGTGTAGGATCAGGGGGAGCTGTGGCCAGGAAGTCGATGTTTCTCAGTGCTTGAAACAAGTCTCGTCCGCCCTGGTTGGATACCCTAGAATTCCAAGCGGGGTGCTTACAATTCAGGTCCCCGCCTACGAGAACTCGATGTCCTAGTCTTCTTAGCGCTTGCAGGTCCTGGGCTTGGATAGGTGCCAATGGCTTCTTGTACGCCGAGATGAGCTGAAGAGGGCCATCTGGTGAGTGGATGGTTACTGCTGTGGCCTCTATGGTTTGTAACGGTGGCAACTGTAGTGTGTCGTGAGCGATGTGTCTCTTCACTAAAACAGCTGTGCCTCCCTTGCGTCCTTGCCGGTCTGTTCTATACATTACGTAGTTGCGAATCTTGAAGGTGTCTGGAGGATGGAGATGTGTTTCGCTAAGTAGGGCTATGTCAATCTTTTCTCGAGTGAGAAAATCTGTCAGCTCTAGTCTTTGGTCTTTAATACCATTCGCGTTCCAAAACGCGAGTCTCAGGTCACGGGTTATGGTTGACTTATTCCGTTCCATCATCGAGGATGCTGGCTGCAATTTCAAGGAGGGTTGTGAACTTCGTGACGGGGTCTGTAGCTGTTTTCATTTTCTGTAGTCCTGACTTCAGGGTGTTCACGAATTTTCTGATGTTAAGTCCCTGTAGCAATTCCATCACTTCCTTGATGGTCGCTGCCAGGGATGGTTCTTGACTGGAATCTTGCTGCGCTGGGGTTGGCTTGTCTTGGTTGCTTGGTGTTCCTTGTGGTTGGTCTTCCTGTCTGGTTGGCTCTTTCTCTGGGGTGGTTTCACTGGTGGTCGGTGTTGGTTTTGGGTTCTGGGAGGTTTTCCTTGGATGAGGTTTGGTGGACTCTTCCTGGCGTGGTCGGCTGTTCTCAGTCTTGTTGGACGTGCTTGATTTTGTTGGCTTCTGTTGGGTGTCTGCTGTCTTGGATGTGTTTTCCTGATCGTCTGCTGGCGGCTGGGGTGGGGGGAATCGTTGGTTGCCTCTCTTCTGTTTTGCCTTCTTGAGGTAGTCACAGCCCTGGTAATTTGCAGGGTGGGCTCCCTGGCAGTTAGCACACTTGGCTGGTGTTTCCCTTGATGTTTTGGGGCACTCTCTGTTGTGGTGGGGTCCTGCACATTTGACACAGCGTGGAGTGGCATTGCAGGTCAGCTGGGAATGACCTGTCCTTTGGCACCTGAAGCACTGCAACATGTCTGTGCCTTTGTACGGTTCTATCTCTACTCTGAAGTGGAGTAGAAAGCGAACTTTATATATGTCGGAGTTGGTGGCTGTTTTTGGGAGAGAGACCAAGAACAGCGGAAAGAGTGGTCTGACTCCCTTCTCGTCTGGACGGCCTCTGAGTTGGGAGACCGCAGCAGGTGTGTATCCCAGTGTTTCTAAGGCTTTATGTATGTCGTCAGGTGATGTGTCAAGTGGCAGCTTCCTGATTACCACTTTGAGAGGTCTGTTTGATTTTGGTAACTCCGTGGAGTACGAAGCATTCGTCTGGAGGCAGTAGGCGTCGATTTTCTGGAAGTCCTGCATATTGGCGCAGTGTATTTTTATAAAATCTTTGTTGTGAAAAGCCTCTGGGGGTTCTGTACATGTGGCAGCCAAGGTCTGGACGTATGTACTTCTGTTCTTGATGCCGTATATGTATATTGGCGGTATCTTCTTCGTTGCGAGATTCGGGAGGGGGATTTCCTTGGGGCTTTCTCCCGTTTCTTGGATGATGTCCATCTTCTCGATTTTTTCCGAGATTGCTGTTTCGTCGTCCTCTTCCTCCTCGGCTGCTGCTTCTCTGTCAAGTTTTTGCTGTCGAAGAACCGAGTACTGGTTTCTGAATTGCACTACAGAAGCGATGGTTGCACACAATGACGTTTTTGGTCTGAACGTCTTCTTGGGGGTGATATATCCTGATGTGTCGTCATTTGACGTTCTTGACGGACCTGCTTTCGCGCTGTCAGTTTCAGCTTCTCTAGTCTTGTTTGCTTGTTCCACTTGGGGTGTGGTTGGGAGGGGCGGGAAGACCTCCTGACTCGTTGTCTTCGGTGCTGGCTGGTTGTCCTTCGTGGGTTTGTGGGTGGGTAGAGGCTCCATTGGCTCTGGGATAATTCGGGGGGAGGGTGGCACTACTCGTTTCTTTGGCACAGGCCCAATGGGCGTGTACTTCAAGGCTTTATACTTTTTCAAAATGTTCTTACTGTCCTGGATGGGTTTTCGCGTACGTTTAGCCTGTCGGTATGTTCTGCGCTGTGATTGGCCGGTGAGGTTGCGTCTCTCCGACCAATCAGATTCGTTGCCCTGTTCGGGGCCACACGCGGAAATTCAACAAAACTGTATAGCGAGTACGAAATGGCGCTTATTGTGGCTGTTGTTCGTTGTTCTAGCTACAGCTATGCTACTCCTTCCCCTACTGCTAGCTAGAGCATGCACACTTAAGTGTATTGAAAATAGCCACTTACAGTTCTCGTACCTCGCTGAAAGTTCACCAAAGTGATGATGGGGTGCTTAGACGTACACTGGCAGGCAGCGTTGAGTTTGGTTACGGAGCGCGGACCGGATAGAAAGCACTTGCTGAGGCGGGCTGAGGTAAACAGAAGTTCGTAGTTGCCACAACGATAAGTGTGTTTCCTTCTATTTTGATAAACGATTTTTTTCAGGTATTCAATGAATGCACCAGATCCTATTCTTCCTTACTGGCTAGAAGAAACTTTATTCCACATAACTCAAAAGGCATTTGTTTTTATTCGCTTTTCTATTTTATGTTTCAGTCATTGCTAAGTCGGTCACACTACTTTTTCACCCTCCTTGTGCTTATAATTTTCATAATTTAACATGGAAATACTTATCAATAAATAATTATATTACCATGGTAATTAACTTCAATCCTTCCTGTGATTATACGCAAAGTACCATCTTCGTACTGCTTACTATAGTTCAATGAAGGGAATCTATAAAGTAACGCGTGTCGCACACATCTGCCTTGCAAACTCCCTGGCCTACTTCCAATGTATAGACTTTTATTTCAAATCCTGATTTAATTTCATAATTTTCTGTAGATTTTAACATTTTATTACCCAGCTTCTTAATACGAATGACAATCAAGCCTAAATATTTATTCCCTTTAACTTTATTTTTCTTTTTTATTTTGTGCCTTGTTTCATATTTGTTCTTACGTTAGCAATTAACGCACTTACCGTAGTTATGTATGAACAGGTTGTTTCTATATTTATTTTATTCCAAATAAATTAAATATATATACGGATTATTTTATGGTAGTTGATATTTTCTGTTGTTTCCTACGTGAATTGAGGAAACGCACGGACTTTCGCCTAATTCTTGTGCTACTTTCATATGTCTGTATCTGTCGAATGCTGTCGATCTGTCGAAATGTGTATTACTATCTGTCGATTCATCGAGTGAACTGAATTCGTTAACCATTTCACCAGGCGCGCATGCATTTTTTTTTTCTTCTAAGGGATCCAAGCTTCGGGGGGCAAGGTTCCAATACTACAAGCCACTATGTCTATATACTATTATTCTGCATTCGAAAACACGATAAATATTCCACTTACTTTTTCACAAAAACATGATACAGACAGAGTACAGATGAAGTGTAAGATCAGATTTATATTGATGATACATCAATATTTTCCCTGTTAATAACTACATTTAATGAGAAAGTCTGCAAATGTATGTTCACTTAGGAACTTTTGCGAGGAGTCCGCACCCGGTGGACACCCCGTGAGTACGCCTCTGCACTTGACTATACTTCGAATTATACTGCAAACAGTTGTATTTTAGTTTCCCCGTTTAGTTCATCGATATCATTAACACAAAGAAAATAGATGTTATAGATGCGTATTCTCAGTTCTCGCTTTATATCCGGACGTCTGCAAAAATCTACTCCTTTTCTTTCTTTCACGCATCCACCAAACTAACAATGATTTGTATTATAATATTTGCGCATAAAATGTATATCTCATACCTTCCATGTTCTCAAGTATTCATAGACAAAAACGGTTACTTTCTGCGAACAAATTGTCCAAACACAGTGCAAATGTCATCTATAGATTGTCCTGGTTCCGTCTGCGTGTACATAACAATGCGTCATAATCATACATTGCACATTAAGGATATCAATTAATCTTCCCAAATTCCTAGATATGCCTGGCAAAAGTTCCGCGTGTTGTAAGGATATTACATTTGTACTACCGACAAGGTGGTATCTTCCAACATTGAAGTTCAATAAACCCCAAATGTGTCGGATATAGTATTTGATTTCTTGTCTCATTGTTTGCGTCAGAGATGTCTTCTCAAGTTAGGATTTACGATACATACAGGATGAGTTGTATATATTGTTGCTGCCAGCTCTATATTAATCCCATATTTGTAAACGAATAAAAACAGTATTCTAATTATAACAATGTGCTCACAATTAATTTTATTCTTAATTGTTATACGTATTGTTGATTAAAAATGAAAATGTTGCTAAGTGAATTTTATTAATATTTTCTGTTGCGTGATATAGGAAGTGAGTGAAATATTGGAGGAATATAGTGTGCGTAGCAGATGATGTGCAGTGGCTTTGGATCGCCTGTGATAAGGTAAGGCATTTGCTATTTTAATTAACACATTTTATATACTGTAATCCTAATTATTTTTATGTGAATGTGCTTACTACTTGTGTATTCAGTGGGACCGATGTTTTAATATGTATGGTCAAGCAGTGTCGAGCCTGGTCAGTGTGTGGATAGGTGACCATTTTTTGTAAATCGATAACATTTAACTTTGTAAACACGGATGAAGTAGAAGTATATTTATTTTATTTTTTACCTCAAATATGTAGGACACTTCTCCTTTGTACATCAATTATTATTATTAGTTCAACTTGTTTACAAGTTAAATGAAAAGAATAGTCGTTATCGTGTGATGATTGTGCTCATTAGGCTAAAGAAGACTCGTGATAAGAAAGAAAAGAAGAACGGTGCTCAAGTTTCGTCACAGCATATTCTCAAAAATTTACAGGCAAAATTCAGTGTTCTGCATGAAAAGGCATATTTGTACGAAAAAAAAAAATTCTGCAGACGACAGAATTAAATAAAGTAATACACATGTATTTTAGAGTTACTGGTGTAAAATCATTACAAGTGCTTTGCCAGGTGGCCAATAAAAAGCACGAATACTATTTAAGGGAGCCAAAACAGGAGAAAGCTGGGGGCCTGAGCGATAGCAAGAATGTGCGTCCAAAGTGAACAGGAGCGAAGGCGACGCGGGTATACGTATAAGCAAGGGTAGTGGAAACCAGTTAGTTTTCGAGTTTCAATAGCACTTGTCATGCATCCATACTAGTAGCGCCCCGCTTGTAAACATTAAGTACACTATGCAAGAATACACCGCCGGTGGAAAATAGTACCTAATACAGTTATCTTTCATATATACTGACTTATTTTACAGTAGTAACCCAACACTAGTAAACGTAAAATAAAAGTGTATAACTTTATATTTAATTCTATCGCCTGGCTTAGTTTTTCACCTGTAAGATGTACTTATTTAGAGCAAGTTTCTTAACTAGCAAATTAAACCGAGAACCACAGCAACCATATATATATTCTTATGATGTACTTTTCTTTGAGTGGTGTTCTCTGTCTATTCAATAACATTTTCTCAGTTTAATGCTAGCAAAAAACAAAACAAAATCAAAGTGTTTCTATATAAATTTAGTTCACCGTGTTGTAATATCACATGGAATTGAAAAACGAATAGTCGAACCTCTGCTATCTCGATCAAACTTCTCAGGATGATATACTGACTTACCGCAGAAGTTCGACTGAATACGTTTCTCAGTTCCATGGGAGAACCTGGAGAAGCAAAAGCCTGCGCAACGGAAAATACTAAATAAACTTGTAGAGCAGGTCAAGATGTATCATCATGCCAAGTTTCATTCAGATCAGAGAAGTTTGGCTGCAGCCATTTTCATTACAAAGCACAAAATGGATGGTCCCTAACCTCGAGAATCTTCACAATTGTCGACGAGTTGAACTGCACTCATCTGATCAAAATCAAACTTAAAATGGCAGTTCACTTTCAACTGTTAAATAATATGATATGCAGGCTTCTGCTTTCCTAGTTACAGTCTATCCACTGTGGTATGCATATTAGTAGAAATGTGAGAGTGCATATTTATTAAAGATTTGCTTCAAAAAGCGATGAAAGACATAGGCATTCCCGCGGGCGGTGATAACAAGATGCCGGAAAACGAACAAGCAGAAAGA
The DNA here is from genome assembly GCF_964235325.1 of Thermobia domestica. Taxonomy (NCBI): domain Eukaryota; kingdom Metazoa; phylum Arthropoda; class Insecta; order Zygentoma; family Lepismatidae; genus Thermobia; species Thermobia domestica. Next base: position 66,748 of record NW_027656540.1, read on the forward strand.
ATATGGGCTGAAGAAGTGTAAACGACGACGCGGCGGCCCGTAAAGGTGTTGCCGTCCTATTAAATGAATAATATCAAAAGAAAGAAAAAAAAAGTAAAAAATTTCGCGCTCGTAATCAAGACAGAAAGCAACTAAAGGAAATCTTTGTTTTACGTCCCACGTTATGCCGCTTAGGCTAAAAGAGGCGCTGATTATGAGAAATGATTGAAATGGTGGTGGAATGAAGAAAGTGGGAGGAAACGGGAGAACCCCGCGGTAACCCACCGCACATAGTTTTTGTCCACCATAAAGTTAACTTGGCGGGGGCTCAAGACAGAAAGACGGTTGGAAAAACAAATAAACGATGTTCCATCCCGTAAAAATGTTGGCGACCTATGAAATCAATATTTTTTCTTAAAGAAAAAAAAAAGAATTAAAAAGAGAAAAAAAGGTCAAAATTTCGCGCTCGCTTCGCTCGCGATCAGCAGAGAAAAGAGGACGTGACGCACCCCTAAAAGTGTTGGCGACCGATTGAATAAATATTGTGGGTAAAAAAAAAAAAAAAAAAGTCAAAAATTTCGCGCTCGCTTCGCTCGCGATCAGCACAGAAAGAAGGACGTGACGCGCCCCTAAAGGTGTTGGCAACCGATTCAATACATATTGTCGGTAAAAAAAAAAAAAAAAAAAAAAAACGCTCGCTTCGCTCGCGATCGACATGAAAAAGGCAACGACGTGACGCCCCGTAAAATTGTCGGCGACCTATTCAATCAATATATTCGGTTGAAAAACAAAGTCAAAAGTTTCCCAATCGCTTCCCTGCCGATCGACATAAAAAAAAAGGCAACCCCTTCACCTCTCCTTATGCATTCATCAGTAAACATACAACCATAGATCACAATACCACTCACATCACCTATCAGTTCTCCACGTCCATCAAGATCCAATCATCGCCCTGGCCCTTTATGATGATACACAACATTACATGTTATTGTGTGCATTGCCCCGCGTTACAATACATGACCAAAAAAAAAGAGAAAAAGAGCTGCACTGCCTTCAGTGTAGACATGTTCGTATTCGTAGAAAATGATTTTAGGTACACGATAGTACAGTAATCTATCTTCACATGCTTCAGATGTGAACGATACCTACACATGAAGAGGGCTCCCGAGGTTTCCTTTTCCAATAGGATGGAGCTCCACCACACTTGCAGAATGACGAGAAGTTATGTTAATAAATATATCCCAGAGTGTTTCCTAACTCGCCCTTGGTCCTAATGATGAAGCGTTCTTCAGATGGCCCCGATGTCTCCACACATGATACTATGCGACTTCTTTTCACGAGGCTCTCAAAGATCACGTTTGTGTCCTAACATTCTCTGCAGATATGACACAGCTGCGATAGCGGATCACAGAAGCCTTTCCTCTCCTTACAAGAGACGTGTTCATTCGAGCATGGGAGTAATTCGACTATCGATCAAATATCTCCCGTGTCACGATAGTAGTCACTTTCAATTCTTCTAACGAAGGTAAGAAAAAATGCTATACAAACTTCCTTTCGGTATATAAAGGACTAGGGGCCCAGAGAATATTTTCTTTCAAGAGGATACATTCTTTTTCGAACACCCTGTATATAGATCCTCTAATTATAACTGCAAACAAAATGTTGATTTTGCAATTGCTTCCATGAGAGAAAATTCTGTGCACTTTCTTTCTGAAGGGCCGGGCCTAAACGTTTTCCTTAATCATTAAATTTAGTAGTTATCTACAATTACATAGTTTTCCATTGTTCTCAAAATAAAGATTTTTCTCTATGAATTGTTGAATGTTGCTAGGGATATTGAAGTAATTCTTTTTAGTGTTTTTTTCTTTACAATAATGTACTGAACGCCTGCATTAAGGAAGTTCGTGTGTCCATCTTGCAAAATGTTTCGTCTTTTTTCATGCCCACTAAGATAAATATTCATTTTGCTCTTTTCTCTGTATGCAAACCACATTTCTTAAAGGCAACATTTTCATACAAATGTAGTACTAAAAACTTCTAATTGGCAACATCTGGGCTGCGAAGAGGAAAAAGAAAGAAATCTCGTACGTATTCGCGCGCAATTCGGAATTAGCCAATGAAAAGCACAAAAGCGGCCACCATCTCTCTCTCTTTCTTATTAACGGTTTTGTACTTTCTGCAGTTCTATCAGTGCTGCTAACCTCTTACTATATCATTGAATATGTATGTTTATATATATATATATATATATATATATATATATATATATTTTACAAAAAATCATACTACTACGGAATAATATTAAATGCCTGTAAACCCTCATTTCTGTTTGCACTTTCTGTTACACTACCTTCCCCGAACTTCTTTCAAGTTATTAAGTGCAGAACGGGGAGTTATACATATTTACTTGCGCTTTCACAATATCTGCACATTGTGTAATAATAGGAGACGTATAAAATAAAACTATATACTAATACGTATATATATATATATATATATATATATATATATATATATATATATATATATATATATATATATATACAGTACACATTCCACTATCCGAGGCTTTCCTTTTCTTTTCTTGCTGACGATAAATTACGCTCTTAGAAATGTTGTCTGAAAACAATAAGAATATGTGCAAAAAATACAATCAGAGGTAGAGGTCTTTAACAGGAACTAAGCAAGGGAGTTGAAAAATTTTTTATGCATGTAAAAAATATAGACATGAACCAACTTGTGAAATAAAAAGACCAGAAAACTACTCTTTCTAAATTATGTGTAAACTTTTTACCGAAAACGAAAGTTGCACGAAAGACTTTTTGTCCCTTTTTTGGCCTCCGGTGCTTGGGGTCCCTGGTTCAATCCCAGCTCGTGCCGTGTGAACTTTGTCGTGCATAAAGACCGTGCTCATGGGTTTTCTCGGGTTTCTCCCGTTTCCTCCCACTTTCTTCATTCAGTACTCATCATCACCGTCTCCTTTAGCGTAACCGGTATAAGTATGCGACGTAAATCTAAAGATTTCATTTCATTTCCCTTTTCTGCTCATACTGCTGATTATGCGCGATTATGCCAACATCCAACTCCGCGGATAATCGTGCGATTACTGTATATACAACTAATACAGATACGTAATTACATTATCAGTTACAGTATCGGTTTTTATTTACTAATTTGCCTCACTTTATTTGCATCCCTGCAGTAAATAATTCTTATCGATAATAGTTAAAATGTATATTACATTTTAGTGCTTCACGACTGAATGATCATCTGCCTTACGTTATCTCGCAGCTGAAGAGGATGCTACACTGAAAACTACCTTGCGTTATAAAGGGTAAGTGAAACATATCTTAAAAATATCTTTCATACATTTCATTGTGTACATTAAAGAATGTAAGTTTGCCTTTTTCCTGTAATCAATACTTAATAAAGGATTTATTTTTATTTATTTATATACAATTTCATACGTGGTTCGTGATAGTAAACTCGATAGGACATAGTGGCACTATGAACATCCGAATCACTCATCATTCGAACATTCAAATATTTATTCGAATATTAGTATATTCCAAGTAATGTTAACGACGTTAATATGCTTGCCTTTATAGTTAATAATGTCAATTCTTACTTAAAACATACTTCCTTAACAGGACATTGAAGAAAAGGTAGTTGCCAACGGCCATACCATGCTGAATATACCGGTTCTCGTCCGATCACCGAAGTCAAGCAGCATCGGGCCTGGTCAGTACTTGGATGGGTGACCGCCTGGGAACACCAGGTGCTGTTGGTATACTTTTTCTAATTTTGTTTTTCACAAAGACGAATATTCTCACATCGTTCACCACGATAATTTCGTAATCATGCATTACTTAAAACAATTAGCAACGCTTTCCACGCGCTGGTCTTTTTGAGTATTCACCGACAAACCTACGTAGCTACAATAACTCACTCGAAGCCATATGCATTCGCCAACGGCCATACCATGCTGAATATACCGGTTCTCGTCCGATCACCGAAGTCAAGCAGCATCGGGCCTGGTCAGTACTTGGATGGGTGACCGCCTGGGAACACCAGGTGCTGTTGGCATCTCTTTTTCAAATTTCATTATCCTTCAAGTACGAAAATACTAGAAACATTAATTTTATAGTACTTTCAAGAGATAATTTATCAACATTATTTCATAGCGATTAATCGATATTCTAAGCGTTATACCCACTATTTCTTACACTAACAGCCTGTTTATTTGCACGGCACATTAAAATAACCTGATTTCCGATCCGTGTGCACCTACTACTATACTTAACACGGAATGTATTACCACTTTTTAAAAGTAAATTATTATGACTAAGTGTAGATCTCCGGCGAGTAAATGCCTTTCATATACAAGCACGACACATCTCCGCTATGTGCTTTACTTTTTTACTAACAGCATATAGAAATTGGATTTCAAGGTGTTTCTACATAACAGAATGAAGCAAATTTCGTGATTTAACTCTTTCGAATAATGTGTTGGTCCTGACAAGGACCGTTTGAAATGAAAAATCTTGAAGAAGATTTTTACTTAGAGCTTGTGTACTTGGTAACAGCCTTCGTACCCTCACTTACAGCGTGCTTGGCAAGTTCACCAGGCAAAAGAAGGCGCACAGCTGTTTGGATTTCCCGGCTGGTGATAGTTGACCGCTTATTGTAATGGGCCAAACGAGAAGCTTCAGCAGCAATACGCTCGAAGATGTCATTAACAAAGCTGTTCATGATACTCATAGCTTTGCTAGATATGCCAGTGTCAGGATGCACTTGCTTCAAAACTTTGTAGATGTAAATGGCATAGCTCTCCTTCCTCCTCCTCTTCTTCTTCTTATCTCCCTTGGAGATATTCTTTTGGGCTTTACCAGCCTTCTTTGCAGCCTTTCCGCTAGTTTTTGGTGGCATGATGACACTCGTTCAGCAAAATTAGATGTGTCCGCAGAAACAGAAACAGAAACAGAAAAGTTAAAAATAAGGACGCCCCTCGGGAAAGCCCGCGCCCTGACAGAGAGTAAGGCATCAACCATCTATCTACATGCCTCTCCTCACATGCGATTAGTACACTAAAGTATCTGTCGGGTGTAGGTGTATGCCGCGGCTTCTATCTTTTACGAAAGACATTTACACGCGAATCTGTCAATGTGTGAAATAGAAGGAAAGAAGGGTAAAATAGATGATAGGAAAGCGCGAGAGAAGGTTTATTATGTTTTGAGAGAGGGACAAAAAACCTGGAAACCAGGAAAAAACCCCCTATATCGGTCATGCTGCATGCAATAGTATTTACATGGCAAAACCACAGTTGAAGGGTGGCCAAAATCCATGTAAAAGTGTCTGTAGTAATAAATTAATAAATTATCTGTTATATTGCAACCTAGTTTAAAATCTTTTAGTTTTTTAATGCAAATCTGTGTTGTCTGTAGGTGGGGGATTATATTGTTAGTGGGATATCTGTTATTTTTTAAGCATGCAAGTCGGTTCATTGTCCATGGCCAGGCCTGGTCGTCATCTGTTTGCTTCCGTCACAGCTGCTTTATCCCGTGCCTTCCTTCTCAGCTTGCTGTTCCTTCCGCTTTGTTTTCGCATGGTCTGTACTGGTTTTCCTTTTAACTGTGTCGGCAAAAGTCCTTGTGATGTAAAGGTGCCCTGTTGTGGTCTGGAGTGCATTTACTGTATTATCAAAAATCTTCTTGGAGGCGGTTTGTAAAGCTATTGCAAGATTTTTCTGTTGTTGCTGTGGTGTTGTGGTGGTTATTACGTAGGTCATCCATGTTATGATTCTGTTTGTTGCTTCTTCTATTTCTTGTTTGATCCATCTCTGTAATTCCTTGTTGGGTGTTTCCGACTTGTTGGTTTCTTCTTGGTGAGCTGCCTGTTGGTCCTGACAAGAGCCGTTGGTTGTGATTTTTGTTACATCTGTGGGCGTTAGCAGCGGTGGTGGTCTGGTTGGTTGTGTAGCTCTTGGTCTCTTGGGGCAGTTTCCGCTACCAGTACGGTGTGTGTCGCTAATACATGTAGCGCAGAAGTTTCTTTTTCTGGGTGTATTGCAGTCCTCTCTATGTGGTTTCCCACATCGGTTGCAGATTCTTTCGGCTTGGCACCGGTTCTTGAAGTGACCGTATTGGTAGCAGTTATGGCAGGGAAAAGGTCTTGGTACTGTTCTTGACGATTCTACTTTGTAGTGGGTATGCTGAATTTTCACTCCAGATGACAGTAATCTGCTAATTTGTTCCGGGTTTTCTGAGAAGATCCTTAGTAATGGTGTGGGTCCTTTGTCTGATTTTATGCGGGTTATGCCTCTGAAGTCAATCTTCTGTTTTCTCAGTTCATCTCTTACTTCCTGGACTTCTATGTTTATAGGGACACCTTTGACAACACACGTAAATGTTGCTTCTTTTCTTTCTTTTGTTTTCTGCCTGTATCTGATTGGTTCTGAGCCTTCAGGTTGTTTATTCTTCGTACTTCCATTGGCTTGCAGAGGAGTACGGGTCTCTAACTCTTGCTGCTTCCTGTTTGTGTTTGCTGTTGCTCTGGAATTGTGGTCCTGACAAGGGCCGGGCCCTTGTTTGGCGTCTTCTTTCTTTTGTCTTCTCGACTTCACTAACGTGAAATCATCCTCTTCCTTGTGTTTGTCAGATGTGGCATCGTCTTCAGGAGTAGTTTTGTGGTCCTGATAAGGGCCAGTCTTCTCGCCAGGGTGTGATTTCAGCTTCTGGGTTTTTTGATTTTTCACCTGTATGGGGCTTGGGCTTTTAGCAGACCCGACGTATGGTTCCTCCTCCTGGGTGTGGTTAGTCTTCTCTGTCTGTGATGGGGCTTCTTGTTTTTTATTTGGCGATTTGACCTCTTCTCTGGGATGGGATCCGGTTTGCTTCTCCAATATCTTAGTCTTCGAGCCGAAGTCTGCATCTTGGAAAACTTTCAGGAATCTGTCCCTCGTCGCTTCCGATTTGAAGAGCACTTTGTATGTGGTGTCTTCCACTTGTACAACAAAGAATTCTTCTTTTAGTATTCTCAGGCTGATTACTCTGGTTAGATAAGCTTCTGTGGCTTCTCTGAAGGTCTTCTCTATTGTAACCGGGTCCACTAATGAGAATGAAACGTCTAGATGGGATGTATCACGGACCGTGTCCACATCGATGAATTCTTCATCTTCCTCCTCTGGTGGTCTCTTCGTCGGCGTCCTCTTCCTGGGTCTGGGCATGGCTCTGACGTGTATTCACTTCGTTAAAAAGCACTGAGCTTGGTTTTGGTCCTAGAAAGGGCCACACTTGTTTGGTACACTTCACGTCACTACGTCACAGATTGGGGAGGATGGTCCTTGAAAGGGCCTTTTAATCACTAAGTGATAGTGTTTTTGCTCCTCTAATGCTATCCCGAGGAGATAGTATTGGGTTCCCGTCAGCCGACTGTCGCCAAAGGCTGTGCAACCTATATGGCCAGCGCGAAGCTTGACTCACAATAGGGGGTCTAGCCGACGGAAAGCAATGCCTATTTCCACAGGAAGCGGTGTGTGTAAGTGTGTTGTGAAATTTTTCTTTATTAAAAATAACGTAAACACTCTCTTCTCTAAATAGACTCTTTGCAGAGTCGTTTTGTATCTCAGTGTTGAGATTTCTTCCCAGCTGGTGATCACACCTCAGTTAACACCGCAAGGTTTACTGGTGTGTCACGGCGTAGTCCGATTTATCGACTTCATTTAAATTACAGTACGTGTTTCAATTCGCGCCAACTGCCTTGCTTTTCATTTGATGCACTCGGGTGCACGCTTGAAGTAGTAACAAAACTGACTTGATTCATGGGAGGCCGCAATTTTTCCTCTCATCTTATTACGAAAGAATATTGAACAATGTCTGGTCGCGGCAAAGGTGGAAAAGTCAAGGGAAAGAGCAAGTCCCGCTCCAGCAGGGCTGGCCTTCAATTCCCAGTAGGCAGAATCCATCGTCTTTTGCGAAAGGGTAACTATGCCGAACGAGTTGGTGCTGGCGCTCCCGTGTATTTGGCTGCAGTCATGGAATACCTGGCAGCTGAAGTTCTTGAGTTGGCAGGCAACGCTGCTCGTGACAACAAGAAGACTAGGATTATTCCACGTCATCTGCAGTTAGCTATCCGTAACGACGAGGAATTAAACAAGTTGTTGTCTGGAGTTACAATCGCTCAGGGTGGTGTTTTGCCCAACATTCAAGCTGTACTTCTGCCCAAGAAAACTGAGAAGAAGGCATAAATGTAAGACCTATATCTCATACAAATCGGCCCTTATGAGGGCCACAAACCCCTTTATAGAGGAGATTTACGATTGAAATGAATTGTTTTCGATATACAGACTCATCAAAAGTGTCTGAGATAGTTGCTTAGTGTCATTCGAAATTCTCGCTGCTATTCGATTAATTAGTATGTGTAGTCGTCGATCGTAATTGAAGCCCATAGGAAGTCACACTATCTTTAGAATACTCCAAACAGCGATGTGCTTAGTTCCCACTACATTATTAATTATAAGATCATTACCTTTTGTATTGTCGCTAGCTACATTTTTTTGATATTTGCGTACATCGGGCTCATATTACCCAGAGGACAGGACAGTCGAGCCCAGATTCTCAGCAATGGAAGAAAACCTCATACCACATATTCTCATGTACTTCATGCTAGACAAAGGAATTTCCAACATTCTTAAAGCACTCATGTTTCTCTCTTGCGTTGGCTTGGCTGAAATTACTCTGTTCAATATGTTCTCGACATTTATTATTGTTCATTACTATGCCCCAATGACATCATGAACAGAGCGGATCAAAAAACTTTCCTAAATTTCTTTTGCAACATAGTAATGACATTAAATGCACACTTAAGTACGATTTATTCTTTGCAAGGTCGATATTCATATTTGTGTGATATGTGTTATATGTATATGGTTTGTAATACGCAACTACTCTTATTCTCTGATCTCAGAACTCATTTGCTACTGTGCCCAACGAGCGAGCCTAGGTTTCTTGTAACTACTGCCTTTCTTTAGTAAATAATGTGAAGTATACAATGCATTAACCTACATCTCATATTTGTATTACTCTTTATTTTACTAACCCGCTACGAAGTGTCATTAATTTACATGTAAATCACAATAGACACTACCGCAAAAGAAAAAAATCGAACCCAAGACCACGTAAACAAGATAAAGGACAAGATTCAGGTTTCTAACGCATTATTCGCCCCTCACAGCACAGTATAGAAGTTGTATAAGCCTCTATACGTACATCCTACTGTCAGAACAGAAATTCCGACTTGCGTTTCGCATCTCTCATGCTCGCTACTTCCAACAAATCGCCAATTTCCAACCAGAACCCCTTCTCCAGCATTAATACTGCTACATATGAATACGTATACATGAACGTACATAATGTAAAAAAAAACGTATGATTTTCTCAAATTAATCTCTCTACGTCTGTAATTTTGTGTGCATCAAAAGGCTTTAATGTAGTTACACGAATTCTTATAATCTAACAGAAAATCGCACAAAGTAAATCTTTCCCTTTATATAAATTTGTTGGCTCTGAAAAGAGCCGTTTATGCCAATTTTATATCCAAAATAGGAGGAACCCCAACTTAACCTCCGAAACCGTACAGGGTTCTTCCTTGCCTCTTCAAGGCATACACAACATCCATAGCTGTCACTGTCTTCCTCTTGGCGTGTTCTGTGTATGTAACAGCATCTCTGATTACGTTCTCCAGGAATACTTTCAATACTCCTCGGGTCTCTTCATAAATGAGACCAGAGATACGCTTCACACCACCACGGCGAGCAAGACGCCTAATAGCGGGTTTGGTGATACCCTGGATGTTGTCACGAAGAACTTTACGGTGGCGCTTGGCACCTCCTTTGCCAAGACCCTTGCCTCCTTTTCCACGTCCTGTCATTTCGATATGTTACTGCTTCGCTCACCACACACGAGAAATACAAGCCCAAGCAGCCCAAGACTCGTGGTTTTGTTCCTTCGATCATGCAGGGAAAGCACGGAGGAAAAACACAAAACGTGTCTAAGCCAATGAGAACTGTCCTTTTCGACTGACTTTATCCAATGAGAAATAGCTTGATTTAACGGTTTTGCTCTTTATATAACTTGACTTCATTCAGCGCGCAATTATTTGAAACAAGTCGTGACAGTTGCAATGGCACGTACCAAGCAGACAGCTAGGAAATCTACTGGAGGCAAAGCTCCTCGAAAGCAGCTTGCCACCAAAGCTGCAAGAAAGAGTGCTCCAGCTACCGGTGGAGTGAAAAAGCCCCATCGTTACAGGCCTGGTACTGTGGCTCTCCGAGAAATTCGTCGTTACCAGAAGAGCACTGAATTGCTCATCCGCAAGCTGCCCTTCCAACGACTCGTCCGAGAAATTGCACAAGATTTCAAGACAGATCTTCGCTTCCAAAGCTCAGCTGTCATGGCTTTACAGGAGGCAAGTGAAGCTTACCTTGTAGGGCTTTTCGAAGACACCAACTTGTGTGCTATTCACGCAAAGAGAGTCACAATCATGCCTAAGGACATTCAGCTTGCTCGCCGCATCCGTGGGGAACGTGCTTAAGTTTGAAGTTCTGGCACTGAGTTCAAAAACGGTCCTTTTTAGGACCAATACACTACTTAGAGATGCTGTTATCCTAACAAGGATCTTGTCCATACTTGTTATCTTTTTTTTTTAAATTCTCACGCCGTATGTTGCATAGTTAATACATCTACCTTCGTTTTCCTCTCGTTTCGTATATCATCCTATCTTTCAAGTATATTCTTTAGTTTTCCCCTATGTTTACCGATTGATTATCTTCGTTTTATGTGGTCAAGGGTTCGATTTTGCCATATGTTGCATAAGTTAACTTCGATTCAACCACTGTTTGCCCTTCTCAACGTTATTAATCTCATAGAACTCGCAGGCGAAATATGTACTTCTTCCAAGGTAGCAAAAGTAATATTTTCTCAGAGGTCGCTGCTGTTGAATGCAAACGTTAAACTAAACTTTCTTTAAGTGTCTGTTTGTACTTAACATCAGTTCAATTGTACACCTACATTTCTGCTGGTGTTACTATTTTTCTTTATAGCAATATTACGAATTATAAGACGGTATCCGTGGTTATTAGCGTGTTCCCTTTTCCTAACACTTTCTCATTACACCAGTATTTCCATCATTCATTAGGCGTAATCACCCGTCTCCTTTATCATAAAAATCATAATAGTACGACGTTAAATTGAAACAGTCTACTTCACTTTCACGAGTTGTAATAAGTTCGAACATTTCTTTCACCCCAGCCTTGAAAAGAGTTGATTTTAGTTTAGTGTCCCTTTCAGCAGCAAGGCTGTTTCAAACGTGGACCTACTTATTAACGTGCAATGCGAAACATTTGAGCTCCCACCGAGAATCGAACCCAGTCAGCCTGCAAAAGTTTTTCTAACAAATGCATTAAGTGCGTTTTCTGTACTGTTTCGCTACTTGAAGATAGGAACAAGGAAAAAGTAAGTGATCACAAATTGACATTACGTAATGTGTTCCCCATTTTTTTTCGAGTACACCATTCTTGACACCCGTGAAAGCTTTCTTTCCCCACCCTCAATTCCCCTCTGTTATAAAGCACTTACATCAAGAAGTGCTTCGGTTAAAAAGAAAACTCAAAGTCCCTTGCGTGTATACTATACATTGCTATGAATGAACATGTGATAATGATAGGAAAAGCACAATTTTACTCTTCTCAAAGTATTTGATGGCTCTAAAAAGAGCCGTTTTAAAATGTCAGATGATTTACTGACACATTTACTTCTTCTTTGGTGCAGCCTTCTTAGCACTTTTCGGTTTTGCTGTAGCCTTCTTTGGCTTCGGGGCCTTTGGCTTCTTGGGAGTTTTTGCCTTCTTCACTTTAGATGGTGATTTCTTAGGTTTGGGAGCAGCAGCCTTTTTCTTTTCACCAGTCTTCTTGGGACGTTTAGCTGCTGGCTTTTTCGCAGGCTTCTTCTCCTTTGATGCTGATCGTTTCGCCTTGGTTGAAGATCCACCTTCAGGCTTCTCCTTCAGCGATGAAGCACTAAGCTTAAACGATCCAGATGCACCTTTTCCCTTGGTCTGAACCAAAGACCCAGAAGCAACTGCACTTCTCAAGTATTTCTTGATAAATGGAGCAAGCTTCTCGGCATCCACTTTGTAGTTCTGAGAGATGTATTTCTTAATAGCTTGCAGTGAACTTCCTCCCCTTTCCTTCAAATTCTTGATGGCGTTGTTCACCATTTCTGATGTTCTTGGATGAGAAGGTGTTGTTTTTGGTTTCTTAGGCTTTGCAGACTTCTTAGGAGAAGCCTGTGCCGGGGCTGCAGGTGCTGATGCCGTATCTGCCATTGCTTTCTGCAATAAACTCAACGATACTGAAGAATGAAATTTTCGCTGAGTGTTTTCTTGACCGTTGATTATTTGTAGGAAGTAACGGGCCAAAGCCCTTGTCTTCTTTCTGTGTTGTAACTTGGCTTGGTTTTGAAGTGGTCGTATGTGATTGAAGGAACCGCAACTGTCGCAGGTTCCTTTAGTTGTCCTTCATGTTGTTAAGGCGGTTTTGGCATCTTGTACAGTCGACGGGGTGGGTCTTTGGTTCCGAGGGATGCGATGACTGGGTCTGTTGATCTTGAAGCCTTCATCCAGAATTTGGTTGATTGCTGATGGCGCAGTTCTTGAAGTAGTGGGATATCGAGGTCCTCATGAATTTGAAGTATTCGGGTGTCCATTGAATGGCCCGTGATAGCCCTGGCGGCTCTGTTTTGTACCACCTGGAGGTGGCGCAGGTGACACTGGTATGTGTGTTCCCATGCTGGATGGGCGTACATTAGGATGGGTAGGATGTACATTCGGTAAACATGTCGTTTTGTTTCTTGGGTGAGTTGAGGGCTCAACAGGATGGGTAGAAGGGATCGGAATCTTTGCGTTGCTTTCTTGGCTGTTGCCTCCAGGTGGGTTCCGAATTTCAAGTGATGGTCCAGCACTACTCCAAGGTATTTCGCCTGTTGTTGGATGGGTATGTTTCTTCCATGGAGGGTGAAGTTGTATTCCCGTGGAGTCCGGTTCCTAGTGAAGTCGACCAGTGCTGTCTTCTCCGTGTTGACTTGAATTTTCCAGTCGTTGGTCCACTGTTCCAGCTGTTCGATGTGTCTGCGGAGGTACAGGTGAGCAAATCTGAAGTTATGGTGACTTGCGAAGATGGCAGTATCATCCGCAAAGGTCGCCGTCATGGTTGTTCTGGTGGTGGGAAGATCTGCCGTGTACACATTGTACAGGATCGGGGACAGACAGGATCCTTGTGGCACTCCTGCTCTGATCGTTCTTGGTTCTGTGAGGTTGCTCGCATGGGAGACTCTGAAGGTGCGGTTGGTCAGGTAGCTTTTCAGAGTTTTCACTAGGTGTCGTGGTACTCCTACTTGCAGTAGTTTGTGTAGTAGACCTGTATGCCACACTTTGTCAAACGCTTTGCCTATATCTAGGAAAAGACCGAGAGTGTGGCCTCCTTCGTTGAACTGATAAGTTATTTGTTCAGCTACTCTGACCAGTTGGTGGGTGGTGCTGTGACCAGGCCTGAACCCGAATTGGTGAGGAGGAAGGATGTTGTTTTCCTCGATGTGCTTCATCAGTTTCTGTTGTATCACTCGCTCGACCACTTTGCTTGGATGTGACAGCAGACTGATGGGTCTGTAGCTTTTGGGTTCAGTCCTGGCCGCTCCTGGTTTGAGTATTAAAATTACCCTTGCTTCTTTCCATGCGGCGGGGTAGTATCCTGTTGCTAGGATTGCATTTGTTAGTCTACATAGTAGAACTATAGCCTTCCTCGGAGCATGTTTGAGTGCCAGTGGTGGAAGCCTGTCTGGGCCAGCTGCTTTGTTTGGATTGATTGTTCTGATGATTTGCTGAATCTTCCGAGGTGTGGTTAGCTCTTGCGCTGGTAGGTGATGCTGTCCGGTTAGTTGCTGCATGCTTTGCTGTGTTGCTTCCAGGATTTCCGCTGGTACTGGGGTGTTGTTCTCCGTGAATGTTTGTTCCAGATGATCTGCGAGAAGGTCAGCTTGCTGTTTCGGTGAATAAATTAGTCCTTGCGGCCCACGCAGCGGTTGGGTTTTGGGGGGTCCAGGTGTTCTTGACAATGACTTTAGAAGTCTCCAGAAGTCTCTGGATGGGGTTTCAAGCTCCTGAAGCCTGGCGTTCCACTGGTTGAGTCGGAGGCGTTGGAGACGTTTCTTCACCCTGGTAGTCAATGAATTCCATAGGGTTTTGAATGCTGGGTGGCGTGTGGCCTGCCATTTCTTCCTGGCCCAGCGCTTTAGGTGGATAAGTGCTGTAGTCCTCAGATCTTCTGGTTTCTGCTCTTCTGGAGGGATGAGCTGGGTAGTTGTTGCCAGTCTATATGCGGTTTGCATTGATGCCGTGAGTGTTGCAAGTGTGGCATCTATCTCGTCCGGTGTGTTGACTGGCAGCCTGGGGTCGATCATTTCTGCAAGATTCCTGGTGTAATCGTCCCAGTTAGTTTGACGGAGGCGTGGTACTTGATTGGCTGGAACGTGTGTACGCAGCGCTACCGTCATGGTGACTGGGACGTGGTCTGAATGAAGTGCGATGACTGAATTTGGTCCGTCCTTGATTGTAATGTTAGCCGTGAGAGCCATGTCTAACACATCTGGTTCACCTCCATTAGTCGGGAAGTGTGTAGGATCAGGGGGAGCTGTGGCCAGGAAGTCGATGTTTCTCAGTGCTTGAAACAAGTCTCGTCCGCCCTGGTTGGATACCCTAGAATTCCAAGCGGGGTGCTTACAATTCAGGTCCCCGCCTACGAGAACTCGATGTCCTAGTCTTCTTAGCGCTTGCAGGTCCTGGGCTTGGATAGGTGCCAATGGCTTCTTGTACGCCGAGATGAGCTGAAGAGGGCCATCTGGTGAGTGGATGGTTACTGCTGTGGCCTCTATGGTTTGTAACGGTGGCAACTGTAGTGTGTCGTGAGCGATGTGTCTCTTCACTAAAACAGCTGTGCCTCCCTTGCGTCCTTGCCGGTCTGTTCTATACATTACGTAGTTGCGAATCTTGAAGGTGTCTG
>NW_027656541.1:0-81804 GCF_964235325.1 Thermobia domestica
CACTGGTGCCCGAACTCACTACTGGTACTTTAACTGCCATATGGTAGTGGGTTAACACGCGGTGTCAACAACCTACCGGCAGAGGTGAGAATTCGGGGGGCATCCTCTGAAATGGGCGACTAACTCGTGCCATTGAATCTGGGAGAGTACGTGTGACCCCATCACGTCCTCAGTGGGGTAGGTAGTTTCGGCTGCCGTACCTACCGGCGGAGGTGAGCCCTTGGGTATCCCCCGAAATGGGCAACTAAGCCGTGCCCTTGGGTCCGGGAGATAAGGCTGCGTGGTACCCCAACACGCTAAAAAGAGTGGGTAGTTGGTGTGCCCTGGGTGGGCGGATCCAACGCCCTACCGGGAGGATGATGTAGGTACTGCCCTCAAAGAGAGTGTAATGCGTTCTCTTGGGTCCGGGATGGGATACCTAGTATCCTAACGCATACTCGTACCTCAGGAGCGCTGAGGAAGTGGGTCCCTCCTTCGTCCCAGTAGTGTGAGCTGGGTGCAGGAGCCACTACCCTACCAAGGGAGCCGCCGCTCCCAAATGGCCATTGTCTTTAAAGGTAGACAGTCTACATCAGCCATTGGGTCTGGTAATGTACGGTTTACCTCTCTCGTAAGAAGAGGTAGTCCCGTATTGTTCGGACGACCCTATCGAAGGAAGGGTGTGGGTGTCCCTTCTAATGGTGGCTTACACGTACCATTGGGATTCGGACAGGTAGCTTTGCTACAACGTGTACGTGGTACCTAAACACGTAAAAGATAGGTAGCCCCGTATTGTTTGGGCGGGCCTACCAGGGAAGACACGGCTCCTTCGGGAGACACGACTCCCAAATGACAATGTCTTCCTTTGAGCAAACGGTTTACATCAGTCATTGGCTCTGGTAATGTACGGTGTACCTCTACCGTAACTAGAGGAAGTCCCGTATTGCTTGGACGACCCTACCGGGGGGGGGGAGTGTCGGATTCCAGCCTGCGGGAGGACCAACCGGAGGTAGGGGAGGGGCCAATCCCAGGAATCTGGGTAACGGTTCTGATCCTGCTAAAGGGAGGAAGTTCCGTGGGACATGGGCCGGCACCAAACTCAAATGGTGACTTAACACGTACCATTGGGTCCGGGATGAGATACGGGAGTATCTCGACGTGTGCATGGTATCTCTACATGACAAGGCGGTTGCCAGTTGAACGATAGAGGTAGGCAGGGCCGGGATTGAACAAGAGCCCTCGGGCATTAGCCTGGGGCCCCGGATTGGGTTGGACTCTGCCGGGCTGTGGTCATACCGTGGGATTCGGTAGCTTGTGGGAGCCAATCCCAGGAATCTGGATAACGGTGAACACGGGTGGGAGGTGAGCTTGCCTTATAACGCTCGGGCGCCATGCCTGCAGAGCATGGTAGGACTGACTCGCTAGCAGTCTGCCTCGATCAGTAGGCTACTGGTAGGCACTCAGGACTTGGTCTGGCCGCGCAGTGGGCGTATCCCACTCCCTCAGAGAATGGGGGTTACACACTTAGGTGTCAAGGTTAGGGGACAAATCTTGACGGTGCACTTTGTGCACGTGCAACAATAGCGTATATTGTGGAACTACGGGCGGGGTGCATTACTTCTTGCGGAACCCGTCCATTAAATAGACCGAACGGTCGCGGGCATGCTCTCCATGCATGCAACTAAGCGTGGCATAGTAGACCACTAGCTCACAAATAACACAGTCCCTGTGTTACTTCAACATAATTTTCTTATTATTTCAACACACAATCTGTGTCATAATTCAAGGTCAAAGTCGTATAAGTAACACCGTTTTGGTGTTAATTCAACACTGCCTATGTTAAAATTCAAAGTCAGACCACCAGATTAACAGCGTTTTTGGTGTTAGTTCCACTCCACTTCTGTGTTACTACGACACCTGTTTCGGTGTTGAAATAACTTCGTGGGGTGTTGATGTAACCCTTTTTCTGTGTTCGAAAACCATGTGGTGTGCATGCTTACGCTTACCGAAGGTTCTAATTTCAAAATTAGGATAGTAAACTACAGAACACTTCATATAGAAAATCTTCATAAAAAATTTTCCCGTCCTCCACAACATTTATTGTGAAGTATTTCTTGATGGTGAGAAACACAACCTTCACCAACATCTTGTTCAAGAATGATAGGAAACTCCTACCTATAGCCTTATAATATGTTTGCCTCTTAATCGTGATTCTACTTGTTTTCCGCCATTTTTGAAGCACAGTCCCCGATGTTGACTCGTGAGCTCTAGTGCAGTGTAGAAGTGACACAGTAATACGATGTTGTTTCTCGCTGTTGACATATTTCTTCAGAAACATTATGTAAAACAATTGAAAACACATAGCGTGGTTTGCAAGATGAAATTTTGCGTATACCTGGATTTGTTTAAGTATTTCTTTCTACTGTGTTTGTCTGTAGCTTCAATTCATAAGCCATCATAATTAGATGCTCAACATATTTGGCAATCAAGCAGAAAACAACACCGAAGATTCTACAGTTGTGTTGATTTAACACACACGCAGTGTCTCACTTCAACTACCGGCATTTGACACACAACTTCAAATGGAGAGTGAGTTGTTGTAAACACCGGTTTGTGTTATATTTTAACACAATCATGTTAACACATAGGCGTGTCGTTGAAATAACACAATGATTGTTTACAGTGTATTGTTGCTAATAACACAAAGTGACGATCGTCATTTTGTGATATTAGCAACAATAGAAAGCATCTATATAGGAATTTTCAAATAAGTATACTTGATGGGGATTTGCTGCTGCCAAGAGCCAATCAGAAGAAAGATGTTTCAGGTGTTATATATATATACACCAAGATTGTACAGTTATCCTGTATCTCATAGTGTCTGATGAAGCTAAAGAGTTAGTTGGTGAAACTGTAACACATATTTAATTTTAAATAAAAAT
Organism: Thermobia domestica; assembly: GCF_964235325.1. Classification (NCBI taxonomy): domain Eukaryota; kingdom Metazoa; phylum Arthropoda; class Insecta; order Zygentoma; family Lepismatidae; genus Thermobia; species Thermobia domestica. Next base: position 2,922 of record NW_027656541.1, read on the forward strand.
ATATAGCTTTGCTCAGCAAACAATTACTGTGTATGTAATTATATACAAAGCAAAGCTTCTACTTATGGAAAATATCACTATTTCTGTTTTATCCATTATGTGATCAATGTTGTAACAAGAAATCGGTGGTTTTCACCTCTTCTGGTTTGAGCAGGTGGATAAAAGTAGATACAAAAGTCCTTTATGAGACGCTGAATCAGCGTGAAAAGACCGTTTATCGACATCTCTTTTTTTTCTCTCAATGAAAATAGATTTCAAACCAAAAGTACTAATAACTTTCGGTTTTGGGAGAGTGTTGCGGTAGGTAGTGATATGGTCTCTTGAAGCGGTTGAATCAACTGTAAAAAGCGTTTATCGCTGTCTCTTACTCATTTTGTTCTAGGACGACAAATGATGATACCGGAAATAAAGTTGATCTTTAACACTTCTGGTTTGAATACAGGGATAATGGAGGGCATTTAACCTACTCATGGGACTCTGAATCCATTACAAGAAATCACTTCACAATATCTTATCGATTTTGCTCCGATACCTCTGGACAAACGGAGGAATAAACCCTTTCTATAAGAACCGACACTTATGAGTAACATAATTTGGACATCTAATAGCTCTAATGTAAAGGTCATAAGTGTGTTTCATCACAAATAGGAATGCACGCGAGACGCGAGAAGTCTCGTCTCGCATTTGCGAGACAAGACACGAGGTGAGAGTGAAAATTTTATGCGAAACGCGAGACGAGACTAAAAAATGCGAGACGAGACGCTAGACGAGACTCGGTTAAGTCTCGCACGAGAAGTCTCGCGAGACTTCTCGCAGTCTCGCAACATTTATGAACTACATTTAATTGTATATTTAGTGATTTTACATTTATTGAGTTTTCTAAGTTGAGCGTTAATGCCTCCAGGAACAAAAAATTGATTGGGGCAATAGACATTTTATGAGATTTATTATTATTCAATGCCTGAAAAGCGAATAAGACTCCCTATTGCTGTTGTTTCTGTCTTTTTTACATTACTACTAGCGATTAATGTTGGGGGATGGCGGGGAAATCCCCTCTTGTCAAAGTTTATCCCCGGCCCGGCTCGCAGAAATAACATATTTTTACATGGAATAAGTATTTTCGTTCTATATATTTATCAAAAGCATCCCCCTCTAGTTCGGAAGTTAAATTCAAACACTGGTTTGGTAGGATGGCCCTATAAGTTTGGTGGGACTTACACTTACTTTTTAAAAAAAATAATAACCCCTCATTTGAGTAACACGAGCACTGGCGCCTAGTCTGTCAGACCCAACATTTCCTTTTCTCCGGATAGAATGCCTCTCAGCAAGTGATAAAATGCGGTCTACAACTGAGGTGTTGCAGTAGGAAGTTACACGAAACCGCGTTCTTGTAAGGTCAGCATTTTACTTAGCTCAGGATCAAAATACATGTGGTCTGTGTCTGTGTGGCTTGACACCAGTGCTGTCGGGTTAACCAAAACTTTTCAGGTTTTGATATTCTGGCAACACTGCAGTTAGTTCAACTGTATGATCTGCAAATTTATCCAGAGAGTTTTTTTCGTATCAAGTATAGTTTGCTGGATATTTTGATTCTCGCAATTGTTAACATATTGCGTTATCCACAACTCCGTTGACACAAGTAATGTTATTCCTTGGTGGTTGGTGTAAAGAGAGATAGGCGACAATAGATGGCAGCACTGTTCTCCTACACAAGTAACGCATTTTTTATATTTTCTCTGCTGCTTCCACAAATTTAATGCTAGAGAGTTTAAACTTTCTGAAAAGAAAGTTCAAACCTATTCTAAGGGAACAATCCGTGTCAATTTTGGATATTGGGACGTTAGAGCATTCCTCGGACTAGAAGCAGGCAAAGACAAGGTTGAAATCCGGTTAAATAAAGACGAAGAAATTTACATATAAATATAGTAAAATGATCCGGGTTTGGTTCAATGAGTTGAGAAAAACATATACGGAAACGTTATATTTTTTATATCCTAATTAGATTGGCGACTTTTTTTCGGGGCAAAAATGTGCCCGCATGGCATACTGGAAAATATTGCTGGAAAACAATGTTGGATCCAACAACAATTTATGCTGGTTTTGCTGTAAACTATACTATTAATTTGACGAAAATTAATGGTCCAGCAATCAAATTCCAGCACAACTTTTCTTTCAATTTGGAGCGGAGGGGATACAAGTTCGGATACCATGTAGAACTCTAGGTTCCGTCTCCTTAGGATGTTATGAACATTCATCCCATGGAAAGCAATGGCAAACAACCATGGATTCACCTTGCCAAGGGACTTTTAGGTCAATTACTTGCCTTCGGACAGAATATCACATCATCATTCATTAACAGCCATAGAATAACACATTGCAAATTTTGACCCGAAATATATGCGAGACTGCGAGACCATGCGAGAAAGTCTCGCGCGAGACGCGAGATAAGACTCAAAATTTTATGCGAGACGAGACTTCACAGTTGCGAGACGAGACGAGACGCGAGAGAGACCAACATTTGAGGCTGCGAGACGAGACGAGACTTTTCCATTTCTCGTCTCGTCTCCTCTCGCGTGCATCTCTAATCACAACGGTACTAATGCTGCACTCAACAAGATAGGAACTACTTGGCTAGAAAGCATTGTAATACCTCTGTTACTATGTTGATAGTGCAGCGCTCACTTTGTAGCACACTGCACCCCTGCCCGGACCACCACTCGAAAAACAAACAGGATAATCTGCCAAATATATATATACTGTATATAACCTGGGGATTTATTACTAACAGAAGAACCCAAGATCTGCGAATAACAGTCCAGAAGAAGAAATGAACCGTATTATAATCAGAGAGCACTAGAACACATCTATAAACTGGAGGTAATTAACTGAAAGGTTGTAATTAGCTCTGAGCTGTATGCAGGTATTTCTTTAATGTAGAACTCATTATTTAAAGTGCATGAGGGATTTTATTTAACAAGAACAAAATAAACGCAGTGTACAAAAAAATAACAGTGTAAAAGAAGTATAAAGTACATATGTATGATAATCCTTCAACAGTCAGTAGACAACAACAGCAATTTGCAATTTTTCTGGTTAACAAATAATTATTTTACTTTCCACATGTCATATCTCGTATATGCCATTAAATATGGCTTCTTTATTTCCTCGAAAAATAATTTTTAAAAACAGAAAATGTGAAACATTTCCTTGAAGAGGACAATCTACCACTAGCATTTGTCGAAAACAATAATTGCATTATTCTTACTGTCTAGAGTTTCATACTCACGGTAGAGGTCTGCACAGTCTGGAATTTTTAGCCGGGCCCGGCTCGACCCGTGAATTTATAATGTGAGGCCCAACCCAAGTCTGAAATATGCTTTAGCATTTAGGCTCGAGCCCGGCCCGAGCTAGTGTGATAATCAAATGAACCTGAAATAAGCCCGAATTACAGAAAGTTAATAATAAACGTAAAATTGTATTTTTATTTACAGCAATTAGAAGTTTAATTTTGCAGTTGTGCTTTAAAAGTTCTCCAGAAAGTCCAATAAATATCGTTGTGCAGTACGTTTACAAAGTTAGACCCGAAAAGACCCAAGAAATATGGTTATATATTCAAAAATTTGTTGCCCGAGCCCGGCCTGGGCCCGAAGTTACATATGCTTTGTAGGCCCGAGTCCGGTCCGCAGACAGGGTTAGCCTCAAGCCCGCGGGCTCGATCCGAGCCCATGCAGACCTTTAACTCACGGCTTTCATATATATCACAATGATCACAAATTGTTCAAATATATATACAAAGTTGTTAACATATTGTATTTGCGGACAAATGACAGGCCAGGTCACTTGATCGTTGGATTGGATCCTCAATTTCTAAAAGAGCCAATCACAGTCGACTGTGTAATCACGTGACTTACGTCATTCAACATAGTGGCAGTTCGTGTAATATATACATAAAGTATTATCCAAGACTTTTTCGGAGGTGGCGCCACCTATTTTCAATATTCAATCCACTATAAAGTCTGACATGCAAATTTAAGTTAACTCTTGTTAATTCAGTGGTGCAGATTCAGTTATCATGGTACCTCATTAACGAAGGCAAAACTACGAAGAATTTTCACCTTACGAACAAAACGTATAGAAGATATTTACATAAATTAGATACTGTTACGACAATACTCGGGATTCTTTGTGATATTTCTGGGTTCTTGCATACTATTTTGAAGTATTAAACCACAAGTGGTTCATCATTGCGGGCGAGTATTTAATATCATACCGAAGGTAAGTAAATGAGTTCTATTGTGGGATATGGGCTAATAGTTTTTTTTCTTGGGCGAGTAAAATTTTGTTGCTTATTTGCATCACTGTATTAAACTAACTGAAAAATAAACTTTAATAAAATCAACAGCCACGATGATATAGCAGAAACATATTCGAACAATGATAGGCCAAAGAAACTTGTTGCACTAGACTGACATCTGCTCAGATCAGTGGCGCAACCAGGATTTTATTTTGAGAGGGTTCAACACTACCTAGTACAATAGTCTGCAAGCTACGTGCTGCACCATCTGATACGAACAAAATTGAAAGTTTGAATTCTCCCCTCAGAAGAAATTTAGTTTTCCTTATTAAGGCAAAGGCCTTAAAATAAAAATTCAAATTGACAATTATTAAGACGATATTTCGCACATGATGTCTCGTGTCTCAATGCAGATTAAGAGAGCTCTTCATGCAAGGTGCGTGCGTATGAAAGAGATTGCATATTTTTGAAGACATTGAACAAATGATAAGCAATAATGATTTATTTGAAAATTTCAGTCAAAATTTGCCTGCAACGCTGCTCTACAAGGTACGCCAGATTAGTTTCGGGAGGGGTCTGGACCTCCCGAGCTCATAACTGGTTGCGCCACTGGCCCAGATATAGCATGGACGATTAGGTGGAAGGTTTACGGCATATTGATCGTAATGGTGGCCATCAACGAAAGGAAGACTACTGGGATGGTGAGAAAAAGAGCACAGATAAGCTGCATACGCCTAAGTGAGTCCTCCACAACGATAGACCAAATATACAGTAGTAAACGCAGATCGGCATCAGAACTCGAGAGATACGCATGAGTTGCTAGCCGAATGTCTAGAAGTTCCATTGCTTCAATAAAGATGAGCAAGTCGATGAACCATAATCTACCTTGAAGTGGAATAGACAATGGTTTAATTATAGAAAAATAGCATTGTTGTGGGAAAGATCATAAAGCAAATACAGACCTCGGAAACAAGTGTGATTTAATTATTTTTTTCTTTTTACAACATTACAGGTGTATGTTGACCACGTTAATGCACAGATAGAACACGTAATACTAACATTCGCCAAAGCTTTCTCATCAGTTTGTGTTTGTGTTTCTGAAATTCTGCGCATGGAAAGTCCCCTGGACAAATTTAGCAAACCTTAATAAAGGACAAACTCTTCTTAGGAATTAGAAATTAGATTTCTGGGTTTTCGGCATCTATGGCCATTTAGTCCGTCACATATGAGGGATGATGTCCCTCAGCGAGTACACTCTCCTGGAAAATGGAAGGAAGAAGGGATTGGGGAAGGATGGAAGCGACCTGGGACTATTCTGTTAGGTACCATCCCGGCATTTGCCTGGTGTGAATGAGGGAAACTCAGAAAACAACCTCACTCAAGATGGTTAGCCTGAAAAAGCTGTTACAGTTTTTCGACCGATTGTCCCCACCGGGAATCGAACCCGGGACCGCTCGCACCAAAGGGTTTGCATTAGGGACTACGCCACGCGGAGCCACGATAAACTCTTCTGTAATCGTGAATCTCATCACTAAGTTTTTAATTGTGAGTACAGGTTTTATTCTTTTATAGACAAGAATAAAATGAAATTATCTTTCGCACAGAAAGTGAAACCAATGTTTGACAATACATACAGATTGTTCTACACTAGTTAGTTGTAAACAACCTCCTTCCTTTGCAGAGTTTAATGATGTTTCAGTCTTCCAGGTGTGTGGTTTCAGTTGCTTAATTAACAAGGTGTGACACGTGTATCAATGATTGAGTATTTGAAGATTCTCTGAGAATTAATTAGCGACATTTCATTATTTTCGATTCATTAAGAAATTAATACAAGATATTGATTGGTAGGTAGGTATCGTTTCCCGTTTCCAATTAGGAAAGGATTGAAGGCATCTATCACAAACGATCATTGTATTGTGACATTCAACCGAATATGCTTTGCAAACATGCTTCATTTGAATTAATTAATCCGTACTGTTTATATACAGTAGATAACACTGTTCAACAACGAAAATGTAAATTGAACAAAATCAGCTAATTCTTATTGATTTTGTGCTGCTGATCACGAATTTGAAAGTTATTTTTGAATATTAGCTCTACTTTTCGTTTTACAGGCATGTCTAATAATAACGCTTTAAAAATAAATATATTCGCTTCGTTTGGGGTAAAATGTTACACTGATCCGGCAACACTGGAGAAACTATATGAACGCTTGGTTTCATTGTGTTCCTTATCTCAGTAGTGTTCTGCTATTGTTAGATAATACAGGTTTAGTGCAGTTATCAGCATTTTGGGTGTGACGTTTGTGTAGTGCAGGACATAAAAATACAACTACAAGTACGCAAAAATACTGGTATTTCGAATGTATATATTTAAATAGTTGTCGGAACTATTTCAAGTGACATTTTGAGGATTTCAATAAACAAAAATGCCGCGAAATTGTGTAAACAGTGCGGATAGCTTCTGCTACATGTGTGGGGAAGTGACATTTTCCTCACAAAAGCAGACTATAACATCACTAATAAGAAAAGCCTATCAATATTACTTTGGTTGTAAAATTGGAGACCAAGATAAATCTTGGGCACCCCACATTGTGTGTAACACTTGTGCCAGCAATCTAAGAAATTGGATTAATGGGAAGGGGCGCTCAATGCCTTTTGCAGTGCCCATGATTTGGAGGGAGCCAAGCGACCACATCAGAGACTGTTATTTTTGTATGGTTCCTACCGTCAAGAAGGGAATTTCCACGACGAAGAAGCGGGCCTTGATCTATCCTAACATTCCTTCTGCAATGCGCCCTGTTCCACATGGAGAAGGAATACCTGTTCCTGACCCACCTAAAGAATACGATCTTTTTTCTGATGATGATCAAGAAGTTGAAGCTCCTGAATCAAGTACTTCGAAGGACCCTACGTTTGTTGTAGAAGAACCTCCATGTGAACCACATAGACTTACTCAAGAGGAACTAAGTGATCTAATCAGAGACTTGGACCTCTCGAAAAGCAAAGCCGAAATTTTAGCGTCACGCTTAAAGCAATGGAATTTATTGCAGGAAAAAGTAAATATTTCAGTGTATCGGGATAGGGAGATGTTCACTTCATTTTTTACTATGGAAGACACACTTGTGGCATGTACAGATGTAAATGGTCTCATGAGGGCACTTAAAATTAATTACGAACCTACGGAGTGGAGGCTCTTTATAGATTCGTCCAAGGTGAGTTTAAAGGCAGTGCTTTTACATATTGGAAATGAACTTCCTTCAATTCCTGTAGGTTACGCAGTTCATATGAAGGAATCTTATGAAAACTTGAAACGTTTACTTCAAGCCATTAAATATTACGATTTTCAGTGGCTTATTTGTGGTGAACTTAAAGTAATAGCACTGTTGCTAGGTATGCAGTTAGGGTATACAAAGTATTGTTGCTTTATATGTGAATGGGACAGTAGAGATCGTGGATCTCATTACCGCAAAAGTGATTGGAGTACCAGAGAAACTCTTCAGCCGGCAGTGAAAAATGTGCAGCATGAACCACTGGTAGATCGTAACCGAATTTTGCTTCCCCCTCTACATATTAAATTAGGTCTTATGAAAAGTTTTGTTAAGAGCATGAACCAAGAGGATGAGGCCTATAAGTACCTAAGAGGACAATTCCCTCGATTAAGTGATGCCAAAGTTAAAGAGGGTGTTTACATAGGGCCACAGATTAGGCAACTATTCAAAGATCACAAGTTCGACGAAATTCTGCAAGGTGAGGAGAAAGCTGCGTGGGAAAGCTTGAAGAGTGTTTGTTCACAGTTCTTGGGAAGACACCAAGCAACAAATTTACAAACAACTGGTAGCAAAGTTGTTATTGTGCTACGAAAATCTTGGTTACAATATGTCTCTGAAACTCCACTTTCTTCATTCACATATAGACTTCTTTCCCGAAGATTGTGGAGCAGTAAGTGACGAACATGGTGAGCGTTTCCATCAAGATATTGCAGCCATGGAGAAGAAATATGAGGGAAAGTGGAGTTCTAACATATTGGCCGACTACTGTTGGACTATTGCAAGGGATGCTCCAGATGTAACCTACAAAAGGCAAGCCAAGCGAAGACGCTCAAAATAAAATAAACATAATCCTGTACAAGGGATCACTTGAAACTTTTGTCTACATTGCAGTGTAGTTCTTGCACAAAAAGGTATTTGTACATATTTTTCATGTTTTGATGTTAATACTGATTTTTATTACGGAATTGTTAATGTTTAACTTGACCACGGTTACTTTATTTTCTGTATCACTGTGAAACTGGTATTTGCGCAATTTTGGAAAAGGAAGTACAAGGGTATAGAAAGCTATAGGTTAGGGTACTTCTTAACTCCCCAGCTTATCACATCACAGTGAAATAGATAAAAAAAAGAAAAGTGAAATGTAGGTTTTTACAAGGATTTTGCTTAAATGTTCTATAAATATTAATACATTTGTATATATACAGCTACTGTTGTACAAGGGCGTTTTTTTTCACAACCTGAGCTAAGAAAATTTTTCTATTATCATTTCCTTTCATATTATGCTTAAATGAATGTAAAAATCGCAATTTCAAAGAATTTACATACTTTCGATCAAAATTTGTTGAACAGTGTAATTGCTCTAATGTCATAACCAAATACAAGTTTTGAAGCATAGTTTGTCTCGAAGTGTATGCATTCCTCGAATCACTCATTCCCTCAACTGTGATTGGTTGGCCGATTTTGCAATGACAACCAAAATTGAATTCTACTGCAGGAAATCACGTATGTTTAGTTCTATGATCTTACTAGTTGTAAAGCATTCGCTGTAATCTGTAAGTTATAATCGTTATTTGTTTAGATTCAACTTTTTTCTTTTAGTCTTCCAAACTATGCTATGCAAAAGTGACGGGAAGCTTATAGAACGACTTTGTCCGTTTGTTCATTGCCATAGAACGAAAATGGTAACATATAGCGAGAAGCAGTTTTCTGCAAATAATTCAGTGACTCAAAACAACATATCGTGACTATTCACAACAATCTATTGCAACCGGAAGTGGTTCAAACTTACTATTACTTGCTGTTTCAATACTACTTTCTGTAGAGCAAAAACGGTAAATGCTATCAGATGCTGTTTTTTTCAATCGATTTTCCTTTCCAAGAATAGTCTCCATCTCCTCAGTTAGATTTCTATTCAAACCGAAAGTGGTTAAGAGTCTTCATCCCGGCGAAAGTAAAAGACCGCTAATTTTACAGTAATTATGTGATATCTTCAAATAGATAAAAGATAATTGAGATATGGAACAAGTGCGCCCTAGATAATATTACTTTGCGTGAGGTACCGTTATCACAAGTCACCTAGTGGCTTTCCGTTTTCAGCTGTTTAGAAACGCGAAAATAAATGTCGATTTTCAAAATAGCTCGAAATCGAAAGCAGATAAGTGAGTCGTGATAACGGTTTCTCCGTTCCACATTTCGATTATCTTTTATCTATTTGAAGATATCACATAATTACTGTAAAATTAGCGGTGTTTTAATTTCGCCGGGATGAAGACTCTTAAAGTTTGTCATTGTTCTTTGCAACATTTATCATAATAGAGCAAAAACTGTAACAAGTACCAAGAAGCTTTTGTTTTTTCTACAAACGATTCAGCGTCTCAAGGAAACATAACATGATTATCGACAACACTACTGAAACAGAAAGTGGTTAAATTTTACTATTACTTCCGGTTTGAATACTGGTTTGTATGGAACAAAAATGATATAGCCAAAAGAAACTTCTATCTTTTCCGTTATACCTCTGTTCAAACCGAGTTCAAGTTAACGGTTTCTGGTTTAAAATATATCACCACAGAACAGAAGTGGTACTAGTTATCTACAAATTGCTTTTGCAATGAATACAATGTCTCAAGGATATATACAGAGTGTTCTCTGCAATCCATTCAACGTACCAAGAATATCTTCCATCTCTTCCCTTAACTCTCTATTCAAGCGGAGGTGGTTAAATAAACGAATTTTGGTTTCAGTCTTTATTGCCAAACAACAAAAAGGGTAAGTGATAGCGACTAATGGCTTTTTGGTAATGGATTCATCTTCCAAGAAACACGTTCTATATTCGATCATATTAATTTATTACAAGCAGTACTTATAGATGAAATGAAATGAAGTCTTTGAGTTTTACGTCCCACGGTTATGCCGGTTAGGCTAAAGGAGACGGTGATGATGAGAAACGAATGAAATGGTGGAATGAACAAAGTGGGAGGAAACGGGAGAATCCCGAGAAAACCCATGAGCACGGTGTTTGTTCACCACGAAGTCCACACGGCGCGAGCTGGAATCGAACAAGGGACCCCAAGAACCGGAGGTGAACGCTCTACCACTGAGCCACCGCGCCGCAGTACTTATAGATGTACTACCTTAAGTTTTGGTATTGAATTTCCATAGTTCGGAAGTCTACCGTTTCACACTGTGAAATGAAACTCACATGTTTAAAGTTTGGCAGCCAAACAACATGTTACACAAATATTAATGCTTAAAGTTTAAATATAATTACGGCCTTGATCCTAAGAATAAGCAGCAAAGGACGTTCATTTTGAGTATCATTGCTTTTCATTTCCAAAATCTATAAATGTTAAAATGAATATAATGATTGTCCTTCAACTGCTTCTAGGCCGCTACACCGATTTTCTATATTATATATAACAAACTCATGCTAGACCGCTGGATCAATCTTTACGATTTTTTGTGCATGACGGAATGATGGCGTAATCTAGCTTTTTATCATGTTACTTTGATTAAGAGAAAAATTTACTAACTCACTTTCCTGTCGATTAACATTAGTGGACATTAAAGCTGAAAAACCCGCGCAAATAGCAAATAGCATAGAGCCATCTGGTGGTTTATATCGTACTTTTGGGCAATGAGTCACGTGTATGGATCCTTCATAGTCACTCTAGTAGAAGTTAGTCATTGAACATCAAATCTCGTATGTAGAGCGATGTAATGGGAGACATATCCGACATCAAACGAGGGCAGATCGTCGGAGCGCGTCTAGCAGGTGTATCTGTGTAAAAAAACTGCAACACATTGTGACATCTGATGACTTACAGTATCCAGGGTGATGTGTGCATATGAACAGTAAGGACGAATCACATCCAGGAGGAGCAACTGTAGGAGAAAACGGAAGTTGTCTGAAAGGAACGTCAGGTCATAGAGTAGGATTGTTGCATCGTATTGGCAATTCTGCAGAAGTAAATACACACCTCACAGAACCTGTCTACAAGTAAACAGTCCATCGTTTGGTAAATTTATACATGTGTTTAATGTAGCAAACTTATATTCTACAAGCTATTATGGACAAGGCCCTATGTAGGAAGAAAAAGAAACAGCTACTCTAAATAACTCCAGAGAGTGTATGTCTAAATTAAATACGTTATCACTAATAGAAATACATAATTCTACTCAGAAACTTCTTACTCTGTGTTAAGGAAATCATTTTGTAACATATTAGCATTGAAAGATGTCTTCAACGCTAAAACTAAACCACCACAGACAAGCCTTACCACCTTCCCAATCATACGTGCAATCCCCAGGAATAATAGCTTCACTCCCTGACAATGGAGGGTCATGAAGTTGCTCCGCTGAGATCCGAACGAGGCAATTGTGTTTGCATTTGATGTGTTATAACTAGAGGAATCCCAAAGTTATACGTGCCACCGGGTGGAATGTCGTGAGTTACAACATATTTTCTAATGTAAAAGCTACAAATCTCTCAGAATAGTTTGAACCAGGTCATTTGTTCGGAAACTGTTGGGAAAGCTCGGCGGACACGTATCCCATCATTTTCAAGGACACATTTTGCGGAATAAAAAAGTTTGCCCCAGGGTCTCAGACAGGGTCCAACTCAAAATTTTCAAATGGCAAGGGGGGGGGTTAAGTAGCACATCGTTTGAAAGCTGTTGTAAAATGAAAGAAAATGGAGTAAGCCTCGACTCTCTATGAAAACCCTGTGCAAAATGGCAGCGGGTCAAAATGTAAACAAAAATTTAATTGAAAAGTCCATGGTCACCCCTATAAATCGGAAACGTGAGACAAATGTGAAAACAGGGAAGGAATGTGATATTATTTTCGAAGTACAACGATTTAAGTTGTCCCAGGGCCCCCTTAGAGTCCCAGGTGGGGTCCAACTAAAAAGTTTCAAGTGGCAAGATTGGTTAAGTATCACATCGTTTGAAAGCCATTGTTAAATAAAATAAGATTGAGTAAGTCTCGACTTTCCACTGCAACCCTGTGCAAAATGGCAGCGAGTCAAAGTGTAAACAAAAGCTTAATTGAAAATCTATGACTATCTTGAATCCAAGATGGCCGCTGTCATTCATACCAGTACAAATTTAAATCTCTATTTTTCTCTATTATGTATTTAGAAACAATAAGAAGACTAAAGAACAACTGAATTTCGATTCACTTCAATTATTATTTCATTTCGCAACAACACATATACATATACTTATACCATATACATATATATGTATGTTTTGTTCCTAATGCCTGTTCGTCACGGTTCTCTCGATATCATTTACGTGAATATAACTAATATGCGATGAACACACAACTCTGATCTCCTATTTGATCGCCAAATTTGGTTTTCCTAACTTCGGCAGTTTCGTATGACTATCCTTTCGATACAGGTTTTAAGCCGCCATCTTGGATTCAAGGTGGTCATAGATCTCACTGGTCTACATATGAAAACTTTTTTTTCTGTTGACTGAGATATTTGACTTGTTTTTCTTTTAAAAAAACCGAGGTCGCTGATTCCAGTGGTGTAGTTAGTTTTTGCCTATCACGCCAGAGTTTTACACAATCGGATCATACTTACACTGACAGAAATTTCTTATTTGTTCCATATATCTTAGTAAGAAACTTACATTAAATATTGTACTATTGCCTTAATATTAATATAAATACGGAACAAGTTACGATAAAGTTACTGACACCTACCCACACATATTATACTATATATATAATACGTATGGAGTAGTTTTACGAACCTATTTGATAGAAAGTTAAGCAAATCCAATACATTTTTTAAATTTCATTTACGACCTCAACCTGATAAATGCACACAACAAAATAACCCAACGTGCTTACCTACTTAAGCAAAAATCTTTATTTCTTTGATTTTCTGAAGTAAGTGGTCTCCGGAACGTCACGCTGCAAGCACCACCAATAGTCCGCCATCATGTTTTCATTCCACCTTCCCTGGTACCGGTTCTCCATGGTTTTGATATTCTGGTGAAATCGTTCACGCTGTTCTTCACTAAGGTCACCAAGATTGGAAGCAAAATAGTCTAGATGGCTGTGTAGGAAGTGAAGCTGCACACTCATATTTACTCCTAACTTCTGAAATGTGGCCATCAAATTGTCAACAAGTTCCTCGTAGTCGTCCGCTTTAATGCTTCCAATTAAGTTTGAAACAACGGCACACAAAGCATTTCATGCATCTCTTTCTGTGGGGTTCATGGTTTGTAAGAACTCTTTATCTTTCATTAGCAACCTTATCTGGGGTCAAAAATACCAGCTTTCACTTTCTCCTATGTCAATGCAGGAAATTTCGAGCAAATGTATTTGAACCAAGCACCATCCTGATTCAAAGCTTTTACATAATGTTTCATTAATCCCAGCTTTAAGTGTAGTGGAGGGAGTAACACTTTCTTAGGGTCAACAAGCGGTTTGATCTGGATGTTTTTCCCTCCCACTTCAAAGTCTACTCTGGCAAGCCACAATCTTCGTACTCAGGGTTCATTCCTTGCACGGCTGTCCCATAAACAAATAATTTTAATTGAACACGATTTTGAATTACCTATACTTTATTTCTTTAATTCTTACATATAAATGTTTTCCAATAACTCTTAAAAATAAAATTAAACGTAACAGCGTATGTGCTGTCATATTGTGATTTCTTTTAGAACTACGTTACGACTAATGATTCTAAAGCATACATGAAATATTAGATAAAATTTCATTTTGTGAAAATACCTGACGCGGTAGAGAAAAACGGGTTTCATTTTTGGATTTAGCACACTTGAATTATTAAAGAACAGCTGGTAGACTCCAGTCAGCAAAATTGATATAGAACAGTGAATAAACTTTTCTTTTTCATTTTGACCAACCGCCATTTTGCACAGGGTTGTCGTAAAAAGTCGATACTTGCTCAATGTTATTTCATTTAAGAACAGCTTTCAAACGATGTGATACTCAACCAATCTTGCCATTTGAAATTTTTTAGTTGGACCCCACCTGGGACGCTGTGGGGGCCCTTGGACAAGACGTTTTAACGTAAATCATTGTACTTTGAAACCAATACCAGACTGCCTTTCCTGTTTTCACATTTGTCCCATCGTTTCCGATTTATAGAGGTGGCCATGTACTTTTCAGTTAAATTTTTGTTTACATTTTGACCAGCCGCCCTTTTGCACAGGGTTGTCATAGAGAGTCGAGGCTTGCTCCATTTTCTTTCATTTTACAACAGTTTTCAAACGGTGTGCTACTTAATTCTCCTTGTCACTTGAAAATTTTGAGTTGGACCCTGTCTGGGATTCTGCGGGGGACCCTAGGGCAGTTTTCATCCCGCAAAGTGTGTCCTTGAAAATGATGGGATATGTGTTTGCAAAGCTTTCAATTTACCCAACGTTACAAAGAAATGACTCGATTCAAACTATTCTGCCACGTTTGTAGCTTTTACATTAAAAAATGTGTTGTAACTCACGATGTCCCGACAAGTGGCCCTTATAATTTTGGGATATAACATATCAAATGCAAATACAATTGTCTCGTTCGAATCTCAGCGGAGCAACTTCGTAACCCTCCCTTGTGAGGAGCATAGTCCGTAAACCTGTGTAGCGAGCAGGTGAGGTTCAGGTGGAAGGGTCTCCAAGTGTTTCCAACCTACTATTTTGTTACTGAAAAAAGCTAAATGTTGAACTATTGATTTTATCTTATAAGAAACAAAAGATGAAGAAAATATACGGTAGACAACAGGGTAGGTCCGGCCTCAGAACCTCATAGTATGCTACACCACTGGTGAAAAACTATTTAAAATACTTTAAAATCGATGCTCGTGTTTATTTCAGCAGTACTTTTACCAACGTCACGTTGGTCACCCTGTTCTCTTCTGTTGTCTGGTTTGCTGCGAACAAGAAAAGCAAGCTGCAACGCAACGGACCAAAGAATTAGAGATAAATGTTACAGAGTTGTTAATAATACAGTTACTCATGCGGTAACAATCAATTAATGCAATTTCTGATTCTTTACTCTGTTTTTGATTTGTTGAAGTTTAGCATTGTTTGTAGCACCGACGCTATGCAAGATGTAGACGTACTTTTTAAAGGTAGAATTAGAACCATCACAATGAGTTCAATATGCTTTCCCACTGGCTATCAAGTCCATAAAACAGTCCACCAAAGGTGCACTTAATAGCCACTGGATCAACAGTAAGAGCAATAACTTGCTCACATTTAAGATGTACGGGAAAGTATGACTCTAATCAAGGATGTTATAAAATACAGGATCTGCCTATACAACAAAATGAAGAAGCCACACGTCAAAGTTTCATCACCACTACTCCGCTCAATAAGATCTCACCCCTTCCCCGCAATTTAGGCAACATTCATGGCGGAAATGAGAATAGCCAATCAAACGTGTCGATGCTTGGTTATCTTTTAGCTTGATTGAATTAATAGGATGAACATACATATTGGCAGATTCTCTATTTTATAACTGAGACTTGACTCTAATGGACATTCTACGTATGAAGGGTATTTTTTCAACCTGTGTTAAGACACCAGAGAAGAATTACATGAGATCACGATACGGGAGTAAGACAAACCTGTTCATTGGGCGTCGCCAGCTTCTCACTCGACAGACAGACTCGTTCATTTAATCATTGTGGAGCAGCGAGCTTGAAAACATATCGACTGAAATTGAGTTGCACGCCAAGTGTGAACTTCATAATGTAAGCCAGTTGCTCTAGGCAGAAGGGCATAAGACAAGCGCAATTCGCCGTCAAATTAGCACGGATTACAGCAGGAACTCTTCAAATTATGACTGTAATTACGACTATTGTAGGGAGTTTAAAGGATTCACTAACGTACATGACGAGGGTGGACAATGGTGGAAACGTATGGCGATTGACGACTTGCTAAGCCCAAGAATCGACTGCGGTTCGTAAAAGGCCTAGATCACAATATCTGTTGAGTTTGTTGAAATCGAACTATACTTACAAACTTCTAAAACACTCGTCATTTTTAAAACTCACTACTCAACAACGACTAAATAGCAATCCATCTATGAGCGTTGAAGGCTGGCGGACATCAATCCGTCTCATGTGGTTGTCCTCTGATAGGTTAGTAGAGGTTGAAAAAAATATCCACGCTTTAGTTTGGTCTCAGTATGACTGTCTAGTCTGCTCATACCAATGGTCATCCGACTGGACTGACGAATAGATGAAAGAACATTCAACCATCACTTTTGTACCTGGTTTTAATTGAATCACGAAACGAATAAATCCATTAAAATTTCTAATTTCTTTTTACGATTACAAGATTTTCCTTGCTCGAAAGTAAAAATATACCATTTAATTATTTGTGCTTGTTATTCAGCTTAAAGATCACAAAATTGTATTATGATTTTAG
The DNA here is from genome assembly GCF_964235325.1 of Thermobia domestica. Lineage (NCBI taxonomy): Eukaryota > Metazoa > Arthropoda > Insecta > Zygentoma > Lepismatidae > Thermobia > Thermobia domestica. The sequence continues at coordinate 19,894 of NW_027656541.1, forward strand.
GGTAAGGCATGTTTATGAAGTATACATAAAAGGAAGTCTATGGTTTATAGAGGAATTACAGATGACGAGATGCCTACTCATGTATTGCTAAATCTATGCCAAGTAGTTTCTCTCCATTGGGCTAAAGTGACATTTTTAAGTTTTGATAATTAATATCGTAGCAAAGTTCTACCGCTTCCAATTTCAGTTCAGACTTGACGGTGGACATACGTTTGTTCTTGAAACACTGAATCCATAACATTAAACACTTTATCATCTCTAGTGATCAATATTGAAATTGGAAATCGAATATCTACTACATACGGTTTCAACAGATGCATTAGAGCAGGAAACTTATATATCATGAAAAAAGTTTTATATTTTTACCGTATTTGGTTTATAGTAATTACAAACTAGGAATGGAAGATTTCTTCTTCTTTCGGTTAGTATAGAAGTGTAATGGCATAGAACTTAAATGTTTTTATTATCTGTTATCGTTTTTGTTCTCTTAGAATCAACATTGAAACTGGACATTCCAGTGAATTTCAACTACTTCCAGTTTTAGTGGAGTAATAAGGACGGAGAAGTGGTCTATTGCTAGAAAACTGTTTGTTGCTCTTTCTTACCGTAAGTAGATGTACCCCACTTGGGTCGGCTGAGTCAGCGAAATTTGATCCTGTTTTCCTAGAATTCGGTGGCAAGTTTCGACAAGCCTTTAGTTGCTATGGTCATAGCCTTTTACGGCTACCAGAGAAGTGCGTGGGAAAATTTTGGTTTATTTGAATCCCCGTTACCCCCTACTCCTCTTTAGTTGCTATGTTCATAGCCTTTTACGGTTACCACAGAAGCCCATGGGAAAATGTTGATTTGCTGTTGCTATGCTCATAGTCTTGGACGCCTGCTAGATGTAGAAAACAAGATAAAACATGAATTTTCGTGTTCTTGTCGTTTATTGGTTAATAATTTGAATCCCCAAACCCCTCACCCCTCCTGCGAAGAGCGTAAGCGGAACGTATGTGCTTGTGTCGATCATTCTGTTAGCAGCTGTTGCAAAGGAAGAAACGTCAAAAATTTTAAAGATGTCATCGTCAATGAGTTTATTAGATAAACTTAATAAGCCATCAATGGTACCCTTTACAAAAATGCGAGATTTGGAGATTGGAGTACCATTTCGTATTGTAAACTGTGAGATAATTACAACGGTATATGGTAGGAAGGCCTGTGTGACATTTGAAGGAGGTGAAAAAGTGATTTTACCTGGACGTTGTACTGAAAAATTGGAAGCAGATAATGGTGCATTATTAACGTATTTACAAAGTGGAAATGTCTGTTTAATATATAAAGGAATGAAGATTAATGTATCTGGACGTAACATGCACGATCTTGAATTTACTGAACTGGTTTACTCATCGTAAGTGTATGGTGCCATGTACAAACAAGATGAAACATGAATTTTCCTCTTCGCCCCTCCTCTTCATGCATGCGCAGTCATCTGTATGCATAGTGTCGTTATTCTGTACTGACCAGCGACTGGAGTAACATGTCTTTGAGTGCTTGTGCGTCAACTATGGATACCAAGAAAGAGTACTTGTTAAATGTTGAATATGGACTTAATTCAATGAAAACCAAATTAATTTGCATTGGACTGGATAGTGATACATTTGAACCAGTGATTCGTGTTGGCAAAGGACTTGTGTTTGGAGTGGAGTTAAATTTGGCAGAATGGGAGAAACTTGTACATTTAACCCCATTTGTTACGGACTATTTAAATTCTCAAGTGGAAATTACATTTATAAAATCTCTTGGTCGAAAAAACGAACTGGTGGTACGAAAACTAATGGGTGAAAAATTAGTGATGTTAGAGAAGAAAGGAACACTTCATGCTCCTCGAAACACTGTGTACTTATCTTCAAGTGATTGGCTTTATTTCTTGGAAATATTACCGTGTATTGAACATGCTGTGAAAAACAGTAAAGTTTGTAGTGTTGTGCTACGTGAATATTTTGACTTGTGTACAGATACTATTCGTAATCATGTACAATCGCAGTGTCTTACATGCAGAGGACTTGCCGGAATCCATACCTGTGTAGATGAACAGAGTATTATTAATGGTATGAACATCAGTTTTCCAAGTGTCTCTCTTGATAAGAACAGTGATGTGAACATTGATGGTGAACGATTAAAATTGGAAATGAAAGTATTTTGCAAACAAAAACTCATAGACTCAATTATGGCTGATTTATTTGATAGTGTATCGACACAGCCATGGTGGGGGGAAACCGAAACTCAACCTTCGGAGGGTATCAATGAAGTGAACGACTCTTCATAAAGAAGGAGAAATTGATTTGTTTTTTCATGTATACGAAAGAACGTAATATCAAATGTAATAAAAATATATATATAGTGGAAAGTGAAATGTTTTATTTGTGTGTGTGTTTTGTGTTCGTTTCATACACCTCAATATGTTAGGATTTTAAAATTTTTTATAAGAAAAAAATCCTAACATATTTTCTCCTCGTACATTATAAGTGATACGTATAATAATAATAATAATAATCATAATGAATTCAAATTCTTGAAATGAATGTTAAAATAAAAATTAGTATTTGAAATTATTATTATTATACAACTTTGTCTTAAGTATGATAAGACTTTTTTTAATTTTTAAAAAAGGAACTCAAATAATTAATATTAAAATTTTAAAAACAAAAGTCCTATCATAATAATAATAATAATATTGAATTCGCATACTTGATTTAATTTACGAAAGAATAACTGATTAAGTATTTGAATTCATTATTATTATTATGTAGTTATATGATTTCATCATTGAATTAAAAAATCAGTTTTAGAATCTTTTTTTTTTTAATTCACTATGAAATTCTTTAATTCAATGACTTAAAAATATGTTTTATGATATGTGTATTTAATTACATAACTGATCATAAAACATATTTATTTATTAGGAAACGGAGAAAATAAGAAATAAAACATTTGTTTTCAAAGAGAAAAAATAATACAAATTGTTTATTGCTGATGAAACTATTTACACAATTAAAACGACGGTAAGTATAGTACATTTTGAAAGAACGTTAGATTTTGTTTCCACTGTCCATGTGATGATAACTTTACAACTGCCATATACTGTTCACTGATGATACTACTGCTGTTGATGTTGATGATGAAACGTAGATACAAGTCAATCTGTACATTGAAGATGATGTCCATACACACGATGACGATCTTTTACTCTCTGAAATGAAAAAAATTGAAAAACAAACTTAAAATTTATTTTATCTATAATCATGAACAAATAATAATACATACAAACACATTATAATAAAGAAGAAGAAGAAATGGCTACCTGCAATAATATGAAAAGAAAGTAATCAAAACAAACGAAGAAGAAGAAGAATGAAGACATGATTACCTGTAAAAGTAAATACAGCAAACGACGATCATTTTTTTCTGGAGTTGATGAGAAAGTGTAATGAAATTCATTTAATGACTTTCCTTTAGCTTTGAAGCATAGGAAAAGATATGAATAATGTCCACATAGGGATGATTTCACACTTTGAATTTGTTTATTATTAAATGTATAAGAAGTGGAATTTCTACGTAGAAATTGAATATGATGCATTACATATGGAGGAAATCCAAATGTATCGAAGTAGTGGGCACGGCCATCAGTATGAATATATACGGAAATCCAGTGTGTGCCAAGTTTGTTCGAGGGATCTGTATTTATGATGATAGCTGCAGGTAGTGGAACATGTGCTGGTAATTCATTGGCTGCATATACGCCAACGAAATGATTGTGAAATAAAGAATTTGTTTGCAAAGCATTCAATAAATCTAGTGTAGAGGACATCATGTATAAAAATGCAGACATGTACATATATGATATGATATTTAAATAACGTACCTTTAAAAATCCATGATGATGTTCCTCTGATGATCCACTTCTAAGAGAGATTGGAATTCTCCATACACAATGCAGGAGATAGGTGCTGGTAGAGGCTTCGTAAAATGAACTTCCAGACGAACACACCCATGACGTATAAGATTCCAATGCTGCACAGCGCTGGCTTCTCCATCTTGAGTAATGTCGAAAACAAAGATAGTGTATCCTTGAGGAAAGTCAAGGCGAGGAATATTGTTGCCATGATTGGAAAAGTGAATGCCTGATCCACAGAATAAGGTATGATATGAGGAAACATAGAGGTTGTTTTCGAAAATTGGTTGTAATGGTTTTGAAGGTACAGGTTTTCCATCAATGTATAGAGAGAAGAAATTGATGTCAAAATGTTTGAAATGAAATGGATTTGAAGTTATTGTTCCTGTATAGGCATCATTTTGTGTAAACGCCACAATCACTCGAGTTGGTAATACTCCCATAAATAAATTATCTATTGTTTTTGATTGAAGATCCTTTGGAATGACGAACGACTTCATTTGCACTCTTGTGAGAGGATATTTGGCTGTTGTTGATTGTAGAAGCTTGTTATGTGCTAGTTTTATTGTAGGACTAACATTAATCTTTTTAATATGTAAAGCAGCGTCTAAAATGTTCACTTTAGCTTCAACAGACGCATCACTAGCGATGAGACAAAAGTTTGGCTTTGCAGGAATTAACTTGAGACGTAATTCTACTCCTTGGATTAAAAATTTATCTTGATTAAAAATATCACAATGAAGATGTCCAAGCATGTCGAATTTTGCACTTTTTTTTTGTTAATTCATAACGTTGTTGAAATCCTTTATTACCACTAGATGTTGCATCCATATGTCCAGCAGTATCTTGAAACCAGAATGCACATTGAAGATGAGTATTTTTAGCAGAATCATCATAATTTAACAGTTTTTCAATGTATGATCGATATGGATGATTATGAGATGGAAATGAAATCAGTTTGTTATTTAAATACACTTCCACTTCACTGAACATAGAATTTAAAAAGTCATTAATAGGAGCCACAGCTTTATCACTTTCACCAAATGCTGATCCATCAGGCTTAACGATTTGAGCTTCGATGTAAAGAAGCGTATGTGGTAGATCTATGTATTCATCACTTGTTCCTGGGATGACAAACTCTATAGGAGCATTCTTTCTTCATACGTATATTTATAAAGGGCCTTATTACATTTCTCTTCTTCTTTTGTTGGAAGTAGTGTAGCCATATGGAAGAGTATCATATGAATTTGGTATTCTACGTCGTTTAATATAATTTATCTTATAAATTTTTGTTTCGGGCATGCTGACGATAGTATGGTCTTTCCTGCGGCAAATTTTTTTCTCATTGGTAATTTTTACTTCCGTGGGACGAGATTCTTCCTCTTCTTCTGCATCCTCTTCATTATCTACTATCATTTTCTTCATTACATCAAAATTTAGGTGTTTTGAAGATTCATAGTTTAATGAAAAGCCTCGTATCTTGCATACTTGAAACTCCTTCTTCGTGCTGGGATCAAAAATACGTAAGCTGTAATTCTTCGGGCCCGCCGATACATATTCTGAAATATAGGCTTCTTTACCATATTCGAGGACTTCATTTGTTAAATCGCCTAAAAAGTCACCAGTTGGAATTGTACTTTCACCAGGTTTTTGCGTATAAATGACGGAATCAGTATCAAAATATAATACTCTTTCTTGTAGCTGATCTAAATATTTGTACAATTCTAATCTTGCTTGTGCTGTTGTGTATGCGGCTATGACAACATTTACTGTTGGTAGTGAAACAGGAACGTCATCGGTGTATTGCCAATATACATATAACATGTCATCATTTACTGGGAATATTTGATGAACATCTATATCATGAGATGTTAATTTTTCATATAATTCCTTGGGTTCATTAATAATGCTGACATGACCCATGTTCTCACGTTGACCAAATTTTCCCCAAAATGAATTTAGCATTAATTTAGCTAAACTTCTAAGTGCTGGATTATGTTTAATTTTGTTCTCATCTAGACGTATTCCTTCCTTTTCATAAAATTGCTGAATGTACTTCTTCTTTAATTCATCTGTTTCACACCATGCTGGCCATCCACTTGCTTCTGTTTTTGCTTTCAGGAAGGTGTTTATGTATTCTGCAAATAAGCCACCACTTTTTGTTTTTTCATCATATTGAACAACGTCATATGCCCATATTTCATGAATATCTATTATTTTGTATCCTTTTTCTAATGCCTTTCTTACTTCATCTGCTACCCATGTTCCATGTAGCACTCGGTCTTCATCGTTGTGATTACAAGGTGCTTGGTTTAATTCATCACAACATGTACGGCAGAGTGGAAACATCAATCTATCATTTGATTTATAAGGGAGTACAGGATGAAACAGTTGTTTTGGAGGCAAAATACTGAGCTTAACTAATCCTTCTACTTCTTCAATGGTGGGAATATTTGAATCTCCAGGCAGGTAGATAGTAGGATGACGAATTGGAAACTTCTTAGTCTTAGAGATAAAAGGATAAAGGGAAATAACATCTTTGTATTTTATGGTCTCTCCTTCAGATTCTTGTGCTTTATGATACAAACGTATGACATTCACACGTCCTCCATAAAAAGCGTCACGAGGTTTTAATGGTGTTTTCTTTGTATACGGATGATTACTAACATACTTCATCATCTCTTCATTTCCTGCCAATTGCTTTTTAAATTCACAACCCCATATTTCATGCACTTCACAGCCAAAATCTTTTAATTTTTGGATTTTCTTCTTTGTTGCTTCATATCGAAATTCCATGGTATCTGTAGCATTGTTATAGATGGGTTTATCTCTGTCGTTAGGGTAGCAGTAGATACAACCATGTGTGAAATCGCCTTCATACTCCCAGACGTGTATTTTTCCTGTGTTGGGATCTGTCCATACACCATCTACTTTCATTGATGCTATTCGTTTTTCCTTACTACGTGCAGCATTGGTAATTTGGATGTTTCTGGTTTTTTCTTCCCAAGCTATCCATTGTACTGCTTCAACTGATTGTACATCTCTCCATCGATATCCGTTCTTTGGTATGATACCAATTGTATTTTCCTTTAAGAAATTTCTACGATATACCAAATTACATGCACTGGCAATTGTAATACATTCAAGTAAGGGATTGACATTAGTTTCAGATTCAAATGTATTCATAAATGAAATACAGGCTTGACGTAATACCTCGACATCCTGTACACAATACTTGATGAGTTCTTCTTTCATTTTAAAGGTGTCGTTTTGATGTTCGGTATACCATTGGAGAAACTTGCGTCTTTCGTCTACTTTCATAGTATCTGCTCCATAATATTTAATGTCTGGAAGCGGCCCTTCATAGGTTTGGTTCTCGCGTCGATTAAAGAAGTGTGGGAAATATCCTTTGCACGATTGAAGACCAAATGCACCACTTAATTTACTTAAGGGCATAGGAAGAAAGCTTAGTGAATCGATTAAGGTTACGTTTCCTATTTTAAGAGAGAGAATTTTTGCTCCATTCATGATTACTTCTGGAGTCCAATTCATCTTCTCAACCATGGTCTTAATGATGAAATGTGCGTCATATCCCTTTGAGTTATGGGCAACACAGGTTACTGATTTAATGATTGGTCGACGTTGTTGAAGATGTTTTAGAAAATCTTCTATTACATTTTCTCCGTCAAAAATATTTTCTCGCTTTCCACAAATGACACAATCATTCTTGATGTTGTTATCTTCATAACATTGGTAACATACATGTTGACTAACCAAAACATTAGGTATGTGTTCATATATGTTTGCGTCCTCGTCTTCTATTTTCGTGTCTTGTGTGCATTCAATATCATAAAACAGAATCATAGCTTTCTTCTCCACGATGATTTTTTCATTGGCTTTTTTCGATTTTCTTCTTTCATTCACTTTCATGTAACATTCATGATTGGGTGGTACTATATCATAGCAAATGTTGCAATAAGTTTCTCCACATACGTGAGAACGTTTTTCTTTCACTACATAAATTTTCAAACACTGGGTACAGCATTTCACAGTTGAACATAAAGGCTTTCCATTTTGATACGGCGCTGACTTGTGATAGTCATAGCATGATTGGCCATAAAATTCTCGATTACAATCATTGCAAGTAATATGGGTATCTTTAAAGTCACATGGAGGCTTCTGATGACAACGATAACATACAGCTGTACAATGTTTCAAATGTTCATGTTTGTTTTCATATTTCTTATGACAGCTTTCGCAATAAAACTTACAGCTAAAACATGCTGTCAAGCTTTCAATGACGTTGTAGTGGTTATTTATGAACAGTAAATTTAAAGCAGTTCTCTCGTTATCACTTGGTTGTGCTTCAAACATAACATCACTTCCTGAAAATCCCCTATATACTGTAATTTTATAATCCTTTAAATATTCCTGAAATTTACGAATTTCAGGAATTCCACCACCATGACTGAGATCTACACCGGCAGCTTCACACAGATCTTCTACTTCTTGCTGAATTAAATATTTATTTTGATGTTTAACGTATCTATTATATTGAGTTTGATTTCTTCCCTTGTATTTTTTCAGTCCTATGGCAACGACGATTGCATGTGCTAAACATCTTGTATCTGTATTCTTAACTGTGATAATACCACGTTTTGCCTTTACATAATCGTCGGTATTCATAATATGTTGTTTCAAACGACCTTGTCCTCTTGGCATGCGCACATGATGAAAATTCACGATGCAATCTTCATTTATAAGAAAAGCCGCATTACTTTGCAGTACTTTCTCATAACTTAACCATAGAACTTCTGCTGAGAGATTTCTTGCTTCTCTGAACGATAACCAAAAAGGGCGATGTCCTTCTCTCTCATTTGCGATTGTTATTCCTACGTAATCATGCTGGTCCACATTACGTAGTAAATAATCTATTAGTGCCCGTAGACTTGCTTCAATTGCCGTAAAAGGGTTTTCATCTGCACGCACGGGGGCTAGACGGAATCGTAGCATTCTACCCTCCATATTGTATCTTCTGTATTGTCTTCTTCGTTCTTCTATTATATGAAATCTATTGTGTCCATCATTACGGTTGTTATTTCCGAATCCTACTTGTATATTTGAATTTCGTTGTGCTTGAAATACGGCTAGCAATTCGTCCATTCTTTTTTCTATGTCGTCTAAATCGACTTCCATTTCTTCGTGTTCTACACTAGCCTCTGCTAATATTTCCATAATTGAGGGATATATTACTTCTTCTTCTTCTTTTCTGGGATCGGGAAACAAATTGTTAATCCAATTTTCTAGTTCATTCGTGTAAAACTTATCATCTTCTTCTTCTATCTTCATCTCTTCCTTATTGTAATCCTCTCCTATTATTTGGGAAAACGTGAAATTTAGCAGCTCTTCTTCTTCATTTCTCCTTTCTTCGACGTCTTCTTCTGTTCCTTCTTGTAACCACTTTATAATTTCTTTAATACGGCCTGATGCTTCTTCTGTTATCGTTCTATTGCTAGCACTGTTCAATATTTGTAATAGTTCTTCTTCATCATATTCTTCTTCTTTTTCTACTGGAATTTGAATTTCAATAGTTTCTCTTTCTTCTTCTTCTTCTTCTGTTGCTGCTTCTTCTATTCTTTCTTCTATTTTCATTTGTTCTTCTCCGGCTTCTTCTTCTTGCATTTTTTCATGATGATCTATTTCCATTTCTTCTTTTGCGTCTTCTTCTTCTTCTTCTTCTTCTTCTTCTTCTTGCATTTCTTCTTCTTCTTCTTCTTCTTCTATCCCGATTATGGCATTTATTTCACTTAAAAGAACTTGCGTTTCGTTATTTACGCCCACTACAAACGAAAGTCTAACATTAAAAATGAATCGAATGACTTCATTAAAAGATTGAAATCTATTGTACACGTTCACCATCATCATCATTAAACATCACAAGTTTACTTTTTAAAAAAAAGAATGAACTACATACGTGTGAAGATAAATATTAAACCAAGACATTCGTCAACAAAAATGAGAAGTGTTAACGTGATGTTCTGACGTAATGCTGAACAGCAAAAGATAGCATATATCTAAAGAAACACTGACCTATCCTATATACAGAAGGAGTAGCAATGTAATATTCTGTGATATAATACATGTTTCATTTTTATATAACTCTGCACATGTCGACATCAGGTCCGCAATTTGAATTACTAGCGAAAAAAGATAGCAACACATAATGGCCAATAAGTTTTGATCTACATTTGTTGGAGAAACAGTAGATCATTATTACGTATAGTCATATAATCTTCCTGTACACACGAAAAAGAAAGTATTCTTCAGTTGACAAATTTTCTTTTTCGCATTAATTCGTGAACAAATGAATTAATTTGTTTTCACGTTATCTTTGGAATAGTTATAATTTGATAACTTGTCAAGTCGGTACTGTAATAGGAAAAGAAATTTTCTCAACTGTTTGTATGGGCGCTAAATGATTATCCGCGAAGATGTATTGCTTTTTTAAGACAAGTAAGAAAAGGTAATTCAGATGACGAATTACAATAGTCTTGTGTTACGTTTTTTGAACAAATCTGAGAAAGTGGGTAGATCTAGCAATGTAGTATTCTGTGATATAATACATCATGCATTTTTACATAGCTCTGCACATGTTGATATTAGGCCCACAATTTGAATTACACTATTAAAGATGTACCTAGACTTATATTCTGTTAATCGAATCTGTAACTGTAACTGACCACTTACACTTCGAAAAATTGCACAAATCTGAAATTTTCAGATGAACCTTTAATGCGAAAAAAAGTTGCATCACGTAATGGTCAACAAGCTTTGATAAGTGATGACACTACGGATAAAAAAAATATCTATATCCTCCTAACTCTAGCAATTCCCCCAAAGTCACTGCTAACAGGGGTAATATAATTCAAAAATCATCGCTGATAATGGGCTTGCGTGTACAAATTTCTAATTTCGATATCGTTTTTTCTAAAATATATTGGATCTTGGATCAAGTTATCACAAACTTTTTTGAACGTACCTATGTTTTTGTATCATCTCGAATTTGAAAATGTACTTATTGAATTGAGACTTGCCTCTTTTTGTATCGAGAAGTTTCTCTCATTTTGTTGGCAATACTAGTTACCCTAGTAATAGTATTTTGAGGTTTCAGCTTTAGATCTTCATAATAAATCTTTTAATCCCCCTTCATTTGTACATTTTGTTTCTACTTTTATATCTCTGTAGTTATTAGATAAAACATAAAATGTGAACGTGATTTAAAAACAAAGATAGAGTAGGAATGTTGAAAGAAGCATTTAAATAAGAAATAACCCATCTTGTGAATCTTTGAATAAGAAGTTAGAAACATAAACTCTACTCACACACACACGATGTTTGTACACCACAAAGTTCACTTCATGGGAACTGTGATTAAAATCGAACCCGCACACATCATTTGAGGTACAATTCATGTTCATTTCTGTTCTTTGTTTACTGTAATGAAAAGGTATGTTCTGGGTCAGATCACCAACATTCCTTAATATTCCGAATTTTCTGTAAATTTTGTCTAATGTGGACATCTTCCTCATCACAAAAACTTGGGCGAACTAGTATTGCTCATAAGTCTCGGATGTGTGTGAATTAGTAATGCTCATAAATCTCGGATGTTTCTGTATTGTCTTGAGTTTGAAAATACATCGTGTTCGTGCAATTGCTATATCAATTTAAAGCTTTTATATATACCACATGTGACATTAAAACAGTGTCTGAGGACTAAAACTTCAGTGAACTAGTATTGTCTATGAGTCTCGGATGTTTCTGTTTCATTTTGAATTTGAAAAAAATGTACTTGTCGATTTGCGACTTATCTCTTTTTCGTACCGAAAAGTTTCTCGAATCGTGTCATATTTTGTCAGACAGTGAAGATAGGAACAAAAGAACCACTGATGGATTATTTTACAGAGAGGAATTACAACCTGTGACGTTATCAAAGATCTAGATATTCTATGCTTTGTCGTCCTTCTACCTTTCTCTCTATCAACATGGATTTAATAAAAAAAGTCGTGAGAAACACTAAAAGTATTTCACATTATTGCTTATATTTCTCATGGCTTTCCTTTTCCAGTCTAATAAGACCACGATTCCAAAACGACTTAAAATGAGCTGAAGGAGCGAGCCATTTATGAAACTCAACTCGACTCGAAACTCGACCTGAAAACAGTAACTCGACTCGAAACTCAACTCGAGAAAATTACATTTGACTCGACTCACGCCTATCCCTAAGATTTACGCATGTAATCTACGATTTTACGTACGCTACATAGTTTTTTCTTTGTGGCATCAAGTCTGTATATAATTGATTCATATTGAGCCTCAAAGTCTTTCAAAATCCTCAACTTCAGTCCATATAATGGAAATTTAAACCATTTTGAGAAATGATGGATAGTGTTGCGTGTTGTGTCATCTTCTTTTTTGTCCATTGACTTATAGAGGATTTATTTTTCTTTCTTCTTTGAAATGAACTGAAATGTTAATAATTTATTCTACTAATACCTTCTTAAAATATTCCTTACTTAATAAAAACTAAATTTTGGTAGATCTACATCAGTTGTCTGAAAAGCATTGTCCTTTGAAGTTCAAAATTTGAGAATACACTTGTGATTTGAAAATAACGCAATGAAACTTCAAATACAAATGATCTGCCATTTTTCCGGTAACAGAATTAACCTGTAACTGTAGAACAAGTATTTAAAACTTGTGAGTTGCATGTGGCCCTTGAATCATTTCTTTGTGACCCTCGGTTCACCTTCAGAAAACAAGAAAGAAGTATTCGTATATATATAATGGCCCAAAAGTAGATATACATCCCCGTACTGATCAGCTCATGGAATTTTCATTTACTTATTACAACACATACATACAATATATTGACTTAGTTTCTTCATTATTTGCTCTTAATTCCTTTTCACTTATGCCTAAACTCGGAATAGACCGAAGCATATAAATTCATTATCTTAATAAATTAAAATGTCATACTTGATCGATGCAAGTATGTATATCTACTTTGGGTCACTTTGTGATACGTTCAAAGATAGTTCACATAGACAATGTTCATATGGCTTAAACCAACGACAATTTGCTGTTTTCTTGGAAGATTTTGCATAAATATTCTAGGTTTCCCTATCGCAAAGAAGTGTGCTCGGTATCCTGTGCTCCACGGGTCTGAAAAGTTCCTAGAACTTGAGAGATGGAATTAGCAATTTTCTTCAAATCAAAGAACAAAGCACAAACTTACTGACAGATTCTTTATGGTTACAATATGTTTCTTTCATGGCAGATGATATTACGAAATATTTGTCACATTTTAATTTGAAACTTTAAGGAAAAACATAATTACTGCAAACATTACGTAAATAAAACGTTAGAACACAAGTTGCAGCTCTGGGAGAAACTGTTACAAAACGAAGGCTTCATACATTTTACCAATTTGTGTTAAGTATGAAACAAGTACAAGACATTTGCTTTGTACAGGTTGCATACCAAGAAGCTTCAGTAATGGAAAAATGAATTCAAAGAAAGATTTCGCGATATCAAAGATTAGCTGTCCCTGTATTCTGCTTCTTTCTGAACTGACATTAAGGAATGATCAACTCTCAGTCCTTTCGCGTGGGAGGTGCAAGTTCGATTCCCATCTGAAGCTCATGTGGTTCGGATTCCACGTTAATCAGTAGGGCTACGTCTCATATAGCCTCACTGCCAAACGGGACGTTAAACTCAAAATCAACTGATATATGCCACATGTAACATTAAAACAGTGTCTGAGGGCTAAAACTTGAGTGAACTAGTATTGTCTATGAGACTCGGATGTTTCTGTTTCATTTCGATTTTGAAAAAAATGTACTTGTCGATTTATATCAAACGAATCTACTCCACCAAATTAATAATAATAATAATAATAATAATAATAATAATAATAATAATAATAATAATATTCAAACGGTGAATTTGGTACATAACTTTTCACAAATTAAGATTTCCTGCTCTAAGTGATTCTACCTAAGGAACGTCTAAGATGATTTTTCGTTTCTTTTACTTTATTAAAATGTAAAACTTCCAAACAAATGTACAAGATTAAATCTAAACCTAATAGCTCTTTTTTTTAATTAGTTTTTTATTGGTGAATGATTTCAAATACGATTTTTAATACAACGTAAAATATTAGTGAACTAATGAATGATACATAATCGGAAATGTATAAAATATATCACTTTCACTAAAATCACTACACTGAAAAAAAATATTTTTTTCTTTTCATAATAATGAATTCAAATACGATTTTTGCATACAACGTAAAATATTACTCACTAATGAATGATACATTTTTCAGAAATGTATAAAATATATCACTTTAATAAAATCACTAGACTGAAACATATGTTTTCTTTCTTTGCGTGTTTCATTTCACTATTGGTATAGTAAACTTGATAATGTATATAATTCTCAGACAGTTAGATAACCTCTTGTCACTCATTTTACGTCATAAAAATATATATCACTTTTCACTAAAATCACTACACTGAAAAATATTTTTTCTTCTTTTTTATCAACACATATCCATCTCATCGATGTCATCCACAGGTTGGGTATCAGTTTCCCCCACCATGATTGTGTTTGAATTCTGTCAAATAATTCATCCCTGATTGCTTCTATAATTTTTTGTTTACATAATACTTTCATTTCCAATTTTAATCTTTCATCATCAATGTTTATATCACCGTCCTTCTTCAAAGCCGAAGATACATTCGGAAAACTATTGTTCATTTCACTAATAATATTTTGTTCATTTACACACGTATGAATTGCCTCAAGTCCAGTACATGCAAGACATTGCGATTTCTCGCGACCCCGGAAACACACAAATCCACCAAGATGGGAGAAATTTTAGGGAAAAAGGATGAGAATGCAGAATAAGTCGATAATCATGTACATGTTCATACACTTACGATGCGTTCAACTCTGTGAATTCAATATCGTGCATACTATGTCCCGTTAAATTAATCTTTTTTTTCCTTTGTATATTAAACAAACGTTTCCACTTTGCAAATATGTTAATAAAGCGCCATTATCTACTTCTACTTTTTCAGTAAAACGTCCTGGTAGAATCACTTTTTGTCCTGCTTCAAAAGTCACACAAACCTTCTTTCCATATACGGTTGTAATTAATTTGCAATCTACAATACGATAGGTTTTATTAATTTCTAAGTCTTGTAATTTTGTAAAAGATACTAACGACGCTGCATTAAGTTTGGTTAATAAATTCATTGACGATGCCATCTTTAACTAATGAATAATATGTTCACTCTCGAAGACGTATTCTATATGTATGACCATTAAATCACCTTGTCCTCATTATCTTAAGAATTCGCAGGATACCTTTCTTATCTCTCGATGGAAATAATAATAATAAAGGACTCTCCTGCGTGAGACACAAAACTTAATACATTCACACAGGATTGAAAATTTTCAAGCTCATCGATTTTCCTTAACATTGTGTGAGAACATGATGTCTTAAGAAATCCCACGAACAAAGATCATTTCTTTGATCACATAGGAAGTAAATCGTAAACGAAATAAGCTGAATTGCATAAATAATGAAATTTGCAACTAAGTAAGTTAACGAATAGTGTAATGAGAGAATTTACTTATCATGGGTGCAAAAGATTTATTACACTAATTTTACAACTAAACAAGGGCTAATGCTATATCCATACATATCAATTATTTATTAACTTGAGAAAGGCCTATGACTCGAATATGTGGGAAACAAAATTTGAAATACCGAAAAAAGTTATTTAAACTAATTAACATACATTTAAATGAATCTAAAAGTAATAAATTTTTCTTCACGAACTTTGAGATTGGTCTGAAACAGAGAGAGAGATGCGTTGACGCCCTTATTATTATACTGAGCATCTAGGCTAGTAACACATGAAGGCAAAATTTGTATGTGATGTCTTGTACTTTCAAGTCGAGTAGCCATATTACTCGATTTAACGGATATCTTCCAATTAAAGCCTTAATTTACAACAGTGAAAACAGAATGAATCCTTTTTCTATGACTTTTATAAGGAGATCTGTCCGACATTGGATCTCATCATAAATTTTTGTAAAAGTATCGTCGATTTTGCTTCTCGATGTATTCTATCTCGTCTCGAGAATGAACTATATCATGAGGGACGTACCCTTCGCCACAGAATTAAGATTTCTTGTTCAAAGTAATTCTACTTAAGGAACGTCTAAGACGATTTTTCGTTTCTTTTATTTTTTTATTAAAATGTAAATCTCCAAACCTAATCATAAGAACAGAAACACGACTAAATGTAGAATGTTACACATGTTGATCGGGAAAACAATTGTGTGCAACGATAAAGATGAAATCTTTCAGTTTAACGTCCCACGAATATCTCTTTTAGGCTAAGATGAAAGGATGATTAAGGTAAATGAAATGATATTATGAGATGAAGTGGAAATACCACATGAGAATCAACGAACACGATGTTATCCATCACAAATTTATTTATTTAATGTCCTACGATTATGCTCATTATGCTAAGTCATCATGAGCTAATATATTCGGTAGTCGAGCTAGGGACCATCATATACCAAATGTAAGCGCTTTGCCGCTGTGCCGTCTGCTCATCTTTTCAGCACCTTCAGCTGTTCTAATATCTAACACGGACATGTGGTGAACGTGATCCTGAGTTCGATTTACGGATGGGAGAGCATTGGAAGTCAAAAATAAAGCAAGTTTATTATGATAACTGTTTTCAAGAAACATATGAGCTTTTCCAAACGAATAAAATCTCCCCACCTATCCCCTGCTACATTTAATATCCTTATTCAATTTCATTTCCTTATTCACACACATTATTTGATAGATGTATCAAAATATCATCTTTAGTAAATCTTATCTATTACCAGACTTATTTTTTTCATTACACAAACTCAGCGTTTTCGCATTCAGATTACACTATCTTCAGTCGCACGTGAGTATGTTCGTATGTGAAGCCGACAACAAACATACATGTAATCTCAAATGCTGTATACGTTTGAAAATATGATATTCACGATTCATGCAATGCGATATTCCCCTGAGCAACTAAGGTCTATTCGATCAAAGAACAGTCTGCAAACAAATTCTATTCCCATGAACACTTACAAGTGAATTCGTGAGAATCCCAAGACCAAATTAGATAAACAAATAGTTCATAACCTACAGACATTTCGTGGGGCGTAATCTTTTGTGCTATGGGAATGTTATAGCGCAATATCTCATCACCATCATGTGAATATCCATATAATACTTTTCACATGCAATACAATCAACCCTGATGATTTGAGCATACAAATTTTCTCATCCTACGTTTTTAAAACATTATGATATGCTATGAGAAGTGCTTCCGCTACCAATACGTTTTAAAAACATCCATGAACCACAACAATCGTCTTATCAACTCAATTTCCTGAGAAGGTTCCAGACGAAAATTTTCCAGCCGTTTCGTGAGAATAAGATCAGGTCAAACTCCTCAAAACTCTTCGCAGAAAACCTGGGAACTTCTATTCTTAGCATTACAAGATAGGTCTGCGGGGGGTGATGGGGTGGAATCTAGCTACCCAATACAAGACGACTAGAAAAAAATAAGACGAAAAGTTTTTTTTAAAAATAAAATCTAATCTATATGCGAGGCACTGACATTCAGTGATAGAGTGCTCACCTCAAGTTGGATTCCTCCGTGCGAGGATTAATTCAACTCTAAATCGTAAAGTACAGGTTTCACCTTCGATTCCGATGAGAGGACTTTCAAAATAAAAGCATATATTAGGGTTCTGGTTCGATTCTTAGTGAAAGAGCATTAAATATTTCTATTTCGTTCCTTTCTGTCGTGAAACGATGTGCTATATACGTGAAATTCTTTTTTTTTTTTTTTTCATGCAAGGATTAATTCAACTCAATGGTCGTGAAGTACAGGTCTTGCGTTTGATTCTCAGGTCTTGCGTTTGATTCCCGTGTCCTGCTGGTTCGATCCTCGTTGAGAAAACATTACACATTTTAAGACATGAAAGTCATTCGATCCTTTCTGTCGTGAAAACGAAGTGAAATTCTTTTTTTTCATGCAAGGACTAGTTCAACTTTAAAATCATGAAGTACCAAATTCGATCCCAGCTCCCTACCAGAGTAGAATTTTGTGTAAAGTCTTTATTTCATAAGTTAGCGAAGCTACAATCAAGTTTAGTTGTCTGCTTCACTTTCACTCCCAAAATAATAATAATAATAATATGATGCTGTATTTTTAAAATTAATTTTTATGGTTGTTATTTATGTTTTAATACCACTTTGGTCCTGGTTCGATTCTCGATGATAAAAAGAGAGAGAAAGGGGGCATTGAACACTTGAAAACATTATAGTGCTTCGAAATGAAGAGCTTCGAACAATGTACATATCATATGCTACGCTAAAACCAATACATGAAATTCTTTTTTTTTTTCATGCAAGAATTAATTCAACTCTAAATCGCGAAGCACCGATCTTGCGTTTAGTGTACAGGTTCGATTCTCGATGAGAAAGCATTGAATATTTTAAGACATTAAGTATGCTCTTCGCTATTCAATACATAACGAAAAGACGAAAATCAATCAATCAATTGGGAAACTTCGAACTTGATATTCAATCAATTGGAAAGCTTCGAACGTGATAACTGGAAGAACTCTCATCAAGATTCGATAGCCGGCCAAGAGTATGAGCATAGTAACAACGTTCGCTTACGTTCTTCGCAGGAGGGAGTGGTGTGGAGGGGTTTGGGAGGTTCAAATCCATAATGAAAAGACAAAAATCAATCAATCAATTCGGAAGCTTCGATCGTGATAACTAATAGAACTCTCATCCGTCCAAGAGCATTTAGCTATTCAATACATAGCGAAAAGCAAAAATCAATCAATCAATCAATTGGGAAGCTTCGCCGTCCAAGAGTATGAGCATAGTAACAACGTTCCCTTACGTTCTTCGCAGGACAGAGTGGAGGGGTTTGGGGGTTCAAATTCATAACGAAAAGACAAAAATCAATCAATCAATCCATTGGGAAGCTTCGATCATGATAACTGATAGGATTCTGACCCGGCCAACAGTATGAGCATCCAAGACTATGAAGGCCAAGAGCATCTAGCTATTCAATACATAACGAAAAGCAAAAATCAATCAATCAATCATGAAGCTTCGATCATGATAACTGATAGGACTATGATCCCTCCAAGAGTATAACCACCCAAGACGATAAAGCCATCCAAGACTATCACCATAACAACAAACTGTTCTCATACACGTTCAGATAAACCAAAATTTTCCCACGCACTTCTCTGGTAGCCGTAAAAGGCTATGACCATAGCAACTAAAGGCTTGTCGAAACTTGCCTCCCAATTCTAGGAAAACAGGATCAAATTTCGCTGACTCAGCCGACCCAAGTGGGGTACATCTACTCCGTATTTGCTCTGGTCCTGTCGATAGTCAGAAGGACGGACAGCCATTTCATAAAACTACCCATACATATGCATTGTCAGAAACTGTAGTAACTACTGTAAAATACTATTCACGATCGAATGAGTAAAATAGTATTTGGAAGCATTTTACAAGAAGACATCTAAGGAAAATAAGGGAGAGGAAAGAAATGAAAACAAAAGCTCTGATACTTGTACCAGAGTGACTTATACTGAGATATTTGAGCTAATTGGAAAGAGCTTGGAAACGATAACAGTTGGTGATAACATTCATGGTAGGAATTTAACGACTATCTCATTAGGCTAAAGGAGACGAAGAATTAATGAAACTGAGTGATGACTAAAGATACGGTAGAATCAAAATTTGGGAGGAGACAGCAGCACGTCGAGAAAACTCGCAGCTAAAATGTTCTTTATCACAAACTCACAGTTACAATGTTTTGCACCATAAACTCACAGTTACAACGTTTTTCACCCCAAATTCACAGTTACAACGTTTTGCACTACAAACTCGCAGTTGCAACGCTTTTCACCACAAACTCACAGTTACAAAATTTTTCAACATAGAATCACAGTTGAAAAGTTTTTCCCGACAAACTCATAATTACAACGTTTTTCACCATTAACTTACAGTTACAACGTTTGGCACCACAAAATCACAGTTATAACATTTGCAGCACAAACTCACATCACCTGGAATCAAATCAAAATGTTCAGAGATGAGGCTTGTAGCATTACCTCATCCATCCTCATAGATTACATTCAGAAAGCATGACAACATGCTTAGAGAACACTTTCAGAAAATTATACCATAGAGACATGAAGAAATGGTTCAAAGCGAAGTGTGATGTAAACCATAGTCTTATGTGTCACCTACACTATTGAGGTTAGTTATGGACGGCATAGTTAGAAGAAAAATAACAGGAGTACAAGCATGTTTATATTCGCGGAGATGTGATGATTTAGGAAGAATATTGAAGAAGTATAAAATAACGGGATGTTTGTTACAAATACATGGAATAATATGACCTTTGTACTATTGAAGAAAAAAGTAGTTTTTTTTTTAGAAAACAAACATCAACAAAATAAATGAAGAAATGTGTAAAGGAAACAACTGAAGGAAACAGACATTTTAAAGTAACAGCAGATTCACGAAAGAGAGAACAAATTGAGAGAATATTATAACAAGGAAATCTCTTGTACCGCCGAGGAAAACATGTGATATAAGACAAGAATATAACTAGCCAAGTTGAAGTGTTTTACGTAAGTATAACACGTACTTTATATCCATGATAAGCTACGATGTGGAAATGTAGATAAGATAGAAAGAGGATGGAACTCATATTAATAGATGGAGATAAGATTCTAAGAAGCATTCTCGGAAAGACAAGAAAATATTATTAAAAAGATGTTAAATGATCAGAACTAAACTGAACAGAGAAACTATTAGAATAACATGAATACATGCTTCAGTGGTATATACAAGATGAACCTGAAAGATGTGCACAAATTCCAGGGGGTGATTTGTGACATCAAAAGAAGACAAAAAGTCCTCTTGCATGTTGTCGAATTCCTCGTCATATACGAGTGACAGAGGTACCAACTGGAAATCAAAAATCAAATCGTGATAATTGAAACGGAACAGAAATACGTGAGTTTCGAATCTAAGTTGATACCGTTGACACTCGTACACGGCGTGGAATTCGTAAACATGCAAGATGACTTTTTGTCTTCTTTTAATGTCACGAATCACCTCCTGGAGTTTGTGCACATCGTTCAGGTTCACCCTGTATAGTAGAAAGAGTGCAAGAAAAGTCTTTTAGTTTTACGTTTCACGGTTATGTTGTGTTATCGAAAGGAAACAGTGACTATGAGAATGAAGGAAGTAATTTAATGAAAAAGTGTGTGGAAACTGGAGAATCCAGAAAAATTCACGCACAGAATGTTTCTTCATTACAAATCCCACTTGATGCGAGCTATATGACAGACGAATGATCACAAGATACACCATAGAATAGAACACATAATGAAGTACCATAATATATTTAAACAAATGTTTATAAAATGGGAAAATCCTCAAAATGAACAATGTTGGAGAGAATGAAGTCGTTGGGAATTCAGGATTTGTTTATAGAGGTTTTTGGAGAACTATAAAAATTACGAGATGCTGTATGGTTAATGAGGATCTCGGAGAGAAAGAGTGGATATTCTCGTTTATATATGATATCATATGATTATCAGATTTGAATAATGGGAATGGTTTATTAGATGTGCAATGCTATTGGTTGTATTACTTATTTTCAATTACATATCCCACGATTGTTCTCTTTAGGTTAAGGGAGACGGTGAGGAATGAACAGTGGAAGAACAATCCTGTACGAGATTTGTATCTGCGATAGATAGGTATTGAAGTTTCCAGTCTAACGCTTCAGTCCGCTCGCGATTTTAGATAGCTGCATCAGTTACGAGGTCGTGTGAATTTTGTAGATGAAACAGTGAAGAGTCTATGTGTTTTCTATTGTGTGAAATCGTGATAAAGTAGAGGTTTCTGAGATTTTTTCTAGCAAGAATTAAGTGTCTCACTCTTAGAGACTAAGGTAGTTTCCGCTTCGTTAGGCCTAACTTTAGTGTCAAAGGATTTCCTCCTTGAAGGCTTTGAATTTGTCCATCCACTCGATATAGTGCACATTCAGTAGGATGCTTAATTGGAAATACACGGTAATGATTATGAATGATGATGCCTTTATTTTGGGATAGATCTGATGGCTACGTTATACTATGATTTAGAAAGCCAAATATTTATTAAAATATTAAATAATACTTTTGATAAAGTGGATACTTTCAAATATCTAGGATCAATATTAACAGACGAAAATCATATTTACGAAGAAATTAAATGTCGACTAAAAGCAGGGAATTCGTGTTACTATTCGGTTCAAAATCTCTTGTCGTCGCGAATTCTGTCGAGGAATTTGAAGCTTAAAATATATAAAACGATAATCATGCCTGTTGTTCTATATGGTTGCGAAACATGGTCGCTTACTCTGAGGGAAGAACATAGACTGAAAGTATTTGAGAACAGGATCCTGAGACGAATATTCGGACACAAGAGGAACCGGAATGGGGAATGGCGGAAACTTCATAACGAGGAACTACATAATTTATACGGGTTACTCAACATTGTTAGGGTCGTCAAGTCTAGGAGGCTCAGGTGGACAAGCCATGTAGCCAGAATGGCAGAAAGTAGAAACGCTTTCAAAGTCTTGACTGGAAGACCATTCGGAAAACGACCATTAGGAAGACCTAGGCGCAGATGGAAGAACAATATTAAGATGGATCTCGGAGAGATTGAAATACAAAGTAGAAACTGGATCCAATTAGCTAAGGATAGAAGTCAATGGAGAGCTTTTGTGAACGCGGCATTGAACCTCCGGGTTCCATACGCTATAGAGTTAGTTAATATATTTCAGCAGTTATACAGAATCCAATCTATTTATCCTTTGAAAATTTAATCCACTTTTGATTTGCATTATTTCCACCTACAAGGCTCTCTTAACATAATTTCATCACTTCTTGGTTTACACAAAGTTCTTTTGGGAAGAAATCCTAATTTTAAACTTACACCTGCTTATTTTTACCTTGCGAGCAGTTCATCTAAATCCTTTTAGAAGCCTCGACTTAATTATCCTTTAGCAATACGTATCATGGAGACACAGAACTTAGCTAGACGTTACCCTTCATTAAAAGTTAAACAAGCTGAAAGATGAGATGCTTATTACTAGAACTTCATAACGATAAAATTTGAATGATTGTTTGCTTTCATTTAAATTCAGTCTTTGATGTCAGGAGATTGGTGTTGAGAGAGAGAGAGAGAGAGAGAGAGAGAGAAAGAGAGAGACTATGATATCTTGTTTAGAGAATTTATCTCCAAACCTTCTCGACAGATGTTCTCTAGTGGTAATAGATACTGACAAGTAAACCTTACGTTTGGGTGAATCGAGTTGCTGACTGAGACACATATGAGAAAGTAGTACTAAATGTGGTCAGTATTTCAGTGAAGTTGTAGGTGCGAAGCTCCAGGGGTTTAGGAGATACAGCTACCAGAACATCACATGGAAGTACAGAATAGTCTTCATACAGTTGGAGGTAAAAGCTCTGTAAGACCTCTTGTAACGACAAAAGGTGAATAACAAATATATGGGCACATATTAGGACTAGGGAGAAGTCATATAGTAAGAGTATACCTGACGGCGGCCATCTTGAAATCCGCCATTTTGAATTAAGGTTAAGTTTTTAAAATAGGAATAGGGCCATGTGATACATGATTTAAGGCGCAAATTTAAACAAAAGAACAATGGTGACGTTAATTTTGATTTACGCGCAATTGGTAAAAAGTTACAGGGAAATTAAATATTGTTGCAGCATATGTATTAGTCCTTTACCCCACCTTGTAAAGTCATGCACTCTTTTCTGAACTACATATTGATTGTACTAATTGAGGACCTTTCTGGAAGAAAGACTTAAGTTCAATTATGACTCAATTCTACTTTGGTCATTTTTCCTTAAATTAGCAACTTGTTTATGCGATAACAATGCTGGTTAATGATAAAGCAAAAATGGTTATACCATTGAATTTATGGTAAAATTTGCTATTAATAAGGTGTCAATGTTATGCGTTTTGTTTAAAACTTTTGTCTGATTCAAAATGGCGGATTTGAACATGGCCGCCATCAAGGCAACTCATACCATAGACCTAATATTTATCCACCTGCTTTTTATTTAATTATTATCATTAACACATAATTTACAAGGTGGGGTAAATGACTAATACATATGCTGCAACATTATTTAATTTCCCTGTAACTTTTTACCAATTGCGCGTAAATCAAAATTAACGTCACCATTGCTCTTTTGTTTAAATTTGCGCCTTAAATCATGTATCACATGGCCCTATTCCTATTTTAAAAACTTAACCTTAATTCAAAATGGCGGATTTCAAGATGGCCGCCGTCAGGTATACTCTTACTATATGACTTCTCCCTAGTCCTAATATGTGCCCATATATTTGTTATTCACCTTTTGTCGTTACAAGAGGTCTTACAGAGCTTTTACCTCCAACTGTATGAAGACTATTCTGTACTTCCATGTGATGTTCTGGTAGCTGTATCTCCTAAACCCCTGGAGCTTCGCACCTACAACTTCACTGAAATACTGACCACATTTAGTACTACTTTCTCATATGTGTCTCAGTCAGCAACTCGATTCACCCAAACGTAAGGTTTACTTGTGAGAGACATTTCAAACCAACCCGACAGCGAAAATACGTCACGTTAAGAACAAAATGTCAGTCTAAATAAATGTTTTGTTTCTCCTCTGGTTTCATGTTGTTACATGCAACGATCAATATATCTCTTTTCGTCACTTCTCTTCTTCCTCATTTTCATCTCATTGCCAATTATACATTATTCATTGTTATTTTTAAAGTTCTGTTTAATTACTCAATGAACTTCTAAATCTATCATGAGACGCCAATTTACCCTGACTCGTTAACAATACACGAGAATAATAATGAGAATAATAGGAGATAAAGCGAAAATAAATCCTTCAGACCCAACTTAAGGAGACCATTTCAGTGTTTGTCTGTTGAAATTGTAGAAACCAACTGGATCGAACATCTGAAAACCTTAAGAAGAAATGTCAAGCATCTGATTCGAAGAAGGGACTACCAGATTGTGAAGCAGAAACACTAACCACAAGGGTACAGCCCGCTCCGTGAGAATTACATTTCTATATTTAACAACTTTTAAGAAACAACCTCTGACGCTCATTTTACACTGGGATGATTATCAAACCTGGTAGGAGAAATGTAATGAAATCTTTCTTGGCTCTTCTGAAGCTGAGAATGATTCTTCAAAATACCTTATTGAGAATACAAAATTCGGACTAAAGACCTTTCAAGTTCAAAGTCGATACACAAACCAGAATATTACAAACGCTTAGTTTTAACAATTAATCTCAAAAATGACTGATGCATTGTTTTATTCGTGGAACGGAGGTAAACTTTTGGATAAGTCTAGTTCAGAAGTGTAGAGCACCACTAGAACCAGGAAGCAAAGAGAAATTAAGCGTCAACCTATATTATACTCATCCTGTGAAATAATCTGTTATCAAATATATATATATATATATATATATATATATATATATATATATATATATATATATATACTTCATCCCATTTTAATAAAGGATGAACTCAGTAGTTCATCATTTTCTATCTGCAACATATTTTGCTTTCCAATTTGGATTTCGTATCTCTTAATTCAATAATCCACTATTCGTTTCACGAAACTGGCTCTATCTACCATTAAGGATTAAACTATGAACCACTCACAGCAAAGTCAATTGTGTTCTCTACACCAATACAAAAGAGCACAATATCATATGAAAAAAGAAACTAAAGTTAAAATGCTTGATTAAAATTGCTTATGATAAGTTCATCAAATGAAAAAGAAAGGATGCAAATAAATTTTTAAGTTATTAAATCAGAACACTTTCGGGGCTAAATGGTTAGCATTCTCTACAGGTGACGGAAGCACGGTTCGATGTCCGATAGAAGCAGTGGTGGTGTTCTAATTTTTTAACAA
Source organism: Thermobia domestica (assembly GCF_964235325.1). NCBI lineage: Eukaryota > Metazoa > Arthropoda > Insecta > Zygentoma > Lepismatidae > Thermobia > Thermobia domestica. The sequence continues at coordinate 46,024 of NW_027656541.1, forward strand.
GTTGTATATATATATACAACTTGTTAAAAAATTGTGTGTGTGTGTGTGTGTGTGTTTAAAGAAAGAGAGAGGAAGACATACTAGATGGATAGATATAAATCCATTTCACTCTAAAAACGGGTAAGATCATCACAAACATAAAAATATAGTTAAACGTGCCATGGCCATTGGAAACATATTTCTTATTACATAAACCATAGTTACATTACCTCTTATTGTTACGAGAATCGTGTGAGAAAATTCTTATGGTACATAAAACATATCATATTCTTGTCGCTTTAATAGTTGCATGCATAATACACAGTTGCGTAAACAATATAAATAATTGTATGTGTCATTACGCGTTACGCATGCGCTGAACAGCATGAAGCACGAACAACAAAGACGCCATTTGCAATTTCAAGAACGAAGAGTCTTATCAATTGTGTATATGTCTAAAAGAATAGCAAGATAGTTTTTAAAAACGTGGACTCTACATGAACTAATAAAGAGATGTGAAGGAAAGTTTATTTATTGAAGTTTATGCACTTTCTGTTATGTAAATGACTATAATCTTATGAGCTATGTTTCTAGTACAAATAAGCACATGAGATGGCAGCACTGCTACTCGTGTCCGAAAATTTGCTTCATAACTTTTCTTTCATAAAGGATTACTGGAAATATAACACGTTTTATCTTACTTTGTATAAATTTAAAACAAATATATCACATAAAGCTTTGCTTATAGCAAAAAGTACGACCTAATTAGATTATGGATGCAAGGAGTATTGTGATAGCGCAACGAAAAAGTAACCTCAGAGGAGTTTTCACACTGTCTTTTTTGTTTTGTTCTTACAGCATTACAGTATGTTTGAAGGGACTATACCAACCTACACATAGTTTTTAAACTATGTTTATGGTAAGCACAGTACCAAATAGATTGTTGGTCCTTTGGATTTCGAATTTCGCATACAACTTAGGCCATGCATAACGGACTTCCTCGCACAGCATCAGAACGTCCATCCAGTTCTGCCAAATATTCTAAAAATGTCTCTTCACCTCCATCTTGTTCTCACTCACCAAAAGGATCACAAACATCTTGTATAACAGCGATTGTTACTCCTAAACTTGCACATTCTCGCTCACGCTCGCCAGTAGGAATGCCATCTGAAACTGATCTTCATGACTCATTTATGGATTACACTTCAACAGAAACTTCTGCTACTTCGTCTACCTCTGCCCATATTGAAAACTCTAACCAACATCCAACTCTTCACAACTTTCTATTAACTAATTTCGTCGCTAAACTCAATACTCCAAAACACGTCTTCCTGCAACTTATAAAATATGTTCTGCGCGTCGAAATCAGCGATATTATCTTCCGAAATTTCTATTGCCATGTGCGGACTAAAAGAACTTCTGAAATTTTTGGCAAAAACACCAATATGACACAACTCCAACCCAGACAAAACAAACAACCTACGCCTTCTCGAAAGCCACCTATGTTATCAGTAATCATCAAGGGCGTTGACCCTGAGTATACAGACACTAAAATCGAGGAAGAACTCAAAGCGGAACAAGTCAGGTAAGTAAGTGCATTCGAATCCGGAATGACACAGGACCCACCTACCTAGTACGTGTATTAACTTCTGAATAACCTGCAGTCGATCACTTACTTCTTACAGGAGCATATATTCACAGGCGGAGGCACAAGGTTGAACCTTCAATAACTCTAGTACCACAGCCTATACGTTGTGAACGGTGCCAAGCATACAATCAACATGTGACCAAATATTGAAAACATTCTTTGATTTGTGGTTACTGTACCCAAGCTCATGCTACTCGGAATTGTCCTCATGGAAATACAAATCCTAAATGCAACACATGCTCTGATCAGCATCCAACTTACTGTTCTAAATGTAAGGCCAAACCATCAGTTGACCCTACTCAACCAGAGCTTACTGTACTAATCAGAACATCTGACCGTTCAACGCCGCCAAATAACTCGTTAACTCATCCTGTTACAATTGAAGACATGATTCGTTTCTTTACAGTAACTACCCAGAACAATCATCCCTTTCTGCGTACTCATATTCTTAACCAAGTCATGCTTACAGTTAAGCAACTATATAACATTCAACTTTATGCTACATATTCTTGTCAACATCTTTACTTTCAACTCCATCCTGTATTAACACCTGTCCAAAATTATACACTTAATCATGGATTTATCATTTCTGTTTTTAAACATTCGTTCCTTCAACACTCGCAAAGTACTACTCCACATTCTATTCCACGCCTTTGCTACTTTATATGTCAGACCTAATGTTCAAATTCCTTTGACATTCTTCCAATACATGGATACCTTATTTCGCCACTATATTATTATGACTGATCTCAATCTATCCAGTCGCACTCTTACGCAACAACAAAACTTGAATTAATTTCTTATGTTCCATGCAAATGTTGAACTATGGACATTACCAAGACATAATCAACCTTCCCCAAATACAACACTTGACGCAGTCATTGTCTCCTCTACATTACAACCATTCGTAAACTATCATGTTCTAAGTTCCATCGGCAGTGACCACGACCCAGTTAAATTGGCATAACATTTTCCAAACTACCGTCAATCTCCTGAAACACCACCACATATCGTTCTCTGTTATGACCGTGCTGACTGGAACAAATGTCAAGAAGATTTGACTACTATCTTATCTATTGTGCCTACTCCAGTACATCACTCTGACTAACATGACACGCTTGATATGCTTACTACTGCTATACAACATAATAGCCATCAGCATATATCCACGATTAAGTATAATTATGCTCGACCCACACTTCCTCCTCAATATCGCACACTAATTGGTATTGTACAGCAGGTATACTATGAATATCTTTGCACACGTGATCCAGTGCTTTTACAACTACAGCGCCAATATTTATTCCTAGTTCAGCATTATATCATTGCCTATAAAAGACGTAAGTGGATCCAAACAGTTAACCATCTTGATCAACGACATAATCCTACCAAACTCTGGAATACCTTTAACAGGCTCTGTGGTAAACGCTCTTCTTTCTCTTACCCTCTCATCGTTAACCAAACCTTTCTACAAACTGATACAGAGAAAGCTAAAGTGTTTGCTCAATCACTTCAAAGCATTTTTACGCCACCAGTCATCTACACTCCTGAACCTTTACACAAAAGAATAAGCAACGTAACATATAGTCTACAACCACATCTTCGTATTAGTTCTAGTCATGACTTAGATTTGGATCATCATTTTACTCTTCCATTTACACCTTTGGAGATCACCCTAGTCTTAGCTAATAAGTAGACAGCACCTGGTTTTGACGGTATAGCTTACCGACATATTAAAGAGGCTTCACTGGTGGTTCTGCTCCTACTCTCCCCTATTTATAATCTTATACTTCGAACCAGGCCGGTAGCCACCCCGAAAATGTAGAGGGGACCTGGCTGAAGTTAGGGGGCCCCGATCCAACAATATTATAGTTCATTTGCAAGCGTACCTTGAAAATTTTGGGGGGAGCCCGGCACCCCTAGACCGCCTAGATACGGGACTGCTTCGAACTGGTGATTACCCGGCTTCTTGGAAAACTTCAAAAGTTTTAATGTTTCTAAAACCACATAAAGATAACACGAAGGCCAGAGTCATACTGTCCAATACAACTTACATCTACACTGAGAAAGATATTCGAACGCATCTTAGTTCATCGTCTACACACTCACTTCTTCCACAATCAAATTCCTCTGCACCAAACTGTTTTTCACCCTAACTACAGTCTCAATGATAATCTACTCAAACTTACCAATATTCTTACCAACCACTTGAATGGTATCCAATCTTCCTGTTTATTATTATTTGAATTGGAAAAGACTTTTGATTCAGTTTGGCACGATGGATTAATTTATAAACGATAGATTATAATTTCTTCTTGCGACTACCATTCGCATATATGAGACTGATTATCACTACCTTACCAAGCACATAGCATATGTCTGCATTAATTCATCTTTATCTTTTCCCATTTTCCCATTTAGTGGTGTACCCCAAGGGTCAGCGCTATCGCCACTCCTATATATATTATACCGAGATTTACCTGTTCCTCGTCATCCTATCCACACCTTTATCTTTGTAGATGATACTGCTTACCTTGCCTGTGGGAAATCTATTCATCATATTAATACTATATTTCAAGAGGTAATAAATAAGTCCTCTGATTGGTGGAATATCTGGCAACTCCGAATTAACTTTATAAAACACAGGCACTTGCCACCATACCATCTGGACGTACCAGTCGTGTCCGAAGCAATAGATCTTTTTTACATCATACTATAGCGGCCAGACGCATTTCCGTCACACGTACAGTAAGATACGTTACTTTGATGACCATCTTTCATGGCGTGGATACCTTTAGTATCTCATAACTACAGCATAACCTAGGACGCAAATAAACTAAATCTTCTGAAGAGACTTGTCCGGCACTTTCTGAGTCCTTCATCAAGAGACTGTGTTAAACACTTACAAAGTACTCTTGCGATCATCTATACTCCATGGACACATTGCATGGCTTAATGCTAGTAACAAATTCTATGCCCGCCTCAAGATCATTCAAAGACATGTACTACGCCTGGTATATCGCATCAAACTACCTAGTCCTACCCGGCTACTCTATGAGTGTATTCCATTTCCACATCTCCTTCATTTAGAAAACTGCGTACCAGATACATCACTACCTGTTGGACTCAAGGCTATCCCATCCTTCGCAGTAGTATAGGTATCGATGCTGATCAAGACGTTCCACCTCGGCAGACGAAGATAATCCTTCACCTGTCTAATAAATATAATTGTGTTGTGGCGTCTGATTTGCACTCCAGCTTTTATCCCATCTTGACAAATAATGAACATATGATGAATGATTACAAATCAATTGATGAATAAAGATCCCCGCATAATGAATGAATAACGATATCAAATAAATTAAATAAAACCTCTTTGTTCTTCCAATTTATCCTTATTCCCCCATACATTTAACTTCGCTCCCAACACAAGGTATTCCCTTATATGGGATATTGCATGAAAAAGAAAGATTGAATGTAACTATACCGTTTTTTGAGTGTGAGAAGCAATAGACAAAAGCAAATTTTTACTGGATAAGTAGAGACCTACACAGCATCCTAATACAAGGTGGTGTGACGAAATTAGGTTGCACTGTGAATATCTTGGAAACGAATTATCAAAGTTTAGATGGTTTCAAAAAGTATTGAAAATACTTAAATCCAGCAATAGATCTATAATTGTTGATAATGGTTTGAATATGTTTGGAATATAAATAACTTTCACCACTCCACTCATGTGATCCTAGTTCTCATTCTTGATATCTGAGTATTTGAGATTAAGTAATAAACGCTTATACCTCGTTCTGAGAAATCATGATGGACCATGTAGCTATAAGAATTTCTAAATAAAGATAATTAAATTAAGATTTATTGTTCCTGGGAATAACTGGGTAAAATTTACTGTTATGTATGGGTATTACAGACGGTTCTGTAAACTGCAAATATTTTAACAACCGGTTCTAGAGAATCGGCGCGAACCGGCTGAATAGCTCCAGTAGATAGAAGTATGTTGTTTGGAATCCACTACGGTATCCCATGAAGAAGTCACATATTATACGTTGATAAAGAAAGTAATAATAATAATAATAATAATAATAATAATAATAATAATAATAATAATAATAATAATAATAATAATAATAATAATAATAATATAAAGTATTATTAAGTCCTTCAATTCCTCTGAAGCAACTTGTTGTAGGTATAATTACAATTTGAAATGTATAAGAAACTATGAAGCTGACGAATGTTCGAAACTTATTTTCTAAGGAGAATATATGTGGTTGACATGTAAGGCAACATTTTTGTCCGATTTCTTGTTTAATGAAACAGGCAGTCAACGTACTTTACTGAAAGTAAAACTGAAACTTTGCCAAAACTGAAAGCCTCCATAAGATTGAAAAGCGAAATTAATGAAAATTTAAAGCTTTTGGAACACCAAACTTCTGTTCAGTGCTTTTTACCCTCTGCATTCATAGAAACTCGTGTTATACATTGGGGTTGCGTTAAACCACTGCCTCGATCAATAAATTAATTTAACCCGTTTCGACTCTACCAGAGACCGGGATTTGGTTTCCTTTTACATTTTTTTAAAAATAATAACTATCCTGACATTATTTAAATTCACAGCACGCACAGCGATATAATGAACATAATTAACTTTCCTCCACCATCAAAGGGGTGGGGTGGGGGTAAAATTGTCTAGCTGCCCAGGTAATGTTAAAGTGAACAAAAGAAATAATTTCAGAACAAGTACTTGCTTATTAGCAGCACAAAATGTATCTAACACGTTCTCTAAACTCTCCACTTAAGGATGTAGGCTACAAACTCAATTTTAGCTCCACGATTCAGGCGGGAAAATAATATTAATTTCTTGAAACTAAAATTGTAAGATATAAGTTATAATGCAATTTCCATAATATGTAAAGTATTCTTGTCATGGCAAAACTAAGTGTACCTTTATGGACACTCTCGTACTGAACATAGACCATTCTCAACATTATAATAATCTCTTCATAACGAAGAGGACTGTACATACAATTCATCCAGGAGTTGTAAGCAATCGAACATGTTCTAGTGTCCATAGCATTCAGCAAAAGTTGCTCATCCCAGAGACAGGATGTATCAGGGAAGATGGATGGCACCTAAATTTTCTATCCACACCTTTCTTCCTTCCACTAAAGTAATTTTTTCAAGAGTGATTTGCATACCATAAAATAATTACATGCGGCAATAAAACTAGTTACCGATAAGGCCATTTATCTTTTGCGCGTAAAAAAAATAATTTTTGATTTCGACATTTGAACCTATTTTTTTCCCTGCATATAAATGTGGCTGACAATCAAACATTGTAGTATATTTAAAACGACTATCTATTGTTTCTATATGTAGGTAATTTTAATTTATTATGCACTTCGTTTTTAGAATTATATTTTGTTTATGCTTTAGATATTGGTCCTAACGAGCGATAATACTTCGGACATAATGAGCATTATTGTAATCATGTTATGAATTTATCTAATTTTAACAGTAAAATGTATCTCTGGTACGTGGAGTACCTGCTTCGATCTCCAGCCAAGTCAGATTGTGGTGGACAACAACATCTCCGTGGGTTTTTCTCGGGGTGCTCCATTCCACCAATTCTTTCGTCAGTATTGACTTACTTTAATGAACGCCTCCCTTAGCCTAAAGGGCGTAATCGTGAGGTTTTAAACTGAAAACTAAAATGCCTAATTCCATATCCATTGCATGTTCTTTCAACAAATTATCTGATAAAACAGCAATATTTTTTTGAACGCATATTGTGTGTCTAGTTCTTAAAATTAATTTATTGAACAAAATTTTCCATTCTAGTGATTTCTATATAGCTATTTTGTGGTTACAAATCAATTATTCGTTGAAAACAATCGATCATTATGAGATTTAATATTATTCTTATATAGGTACACACAGGGAAATTAATTTGCTTACCTTGTAATGAGAACCTTGATGAGATCCCCACAGAATATCTGCAAAGTTTGGTATCAGTGTTGCAGGTCTTGAAATTTTGACATAATTAATGCGTGTACCTAAGGATATGGTTTCATTTGGGCTATTCTTGAATATATTAAAGTGATGTGATATTTATTGCAATACATTCTTTAAGGAAGTGGGTAAAATTCTTGATCTCAAAGGGTGATGAGAAAATTGGGTTAAAACTTCTATCTAAAGCATAAAATTGAAATTGATTCTTTCTTCTTGTGAGCCCTCAATGGCCCAATAAGTGCCTCAATAAATACACGCATACACAGGCACTGTTTGACAGTAATTTGTTTGGTAATTCAAGATTATCGTGTGAAAAATGCAAGGTTGTGTAAGAATTATTCATGGTGACAAGTATGAATTGAAAATTAACTATCAGTATATTCATCATAAGAATTATTTCATTCGCATACCCTTTGTATCCTACTGGTGACGCCATGAAACCACATACATCACTGCCCCGTGACTTCTTGTCTCTGGGACTAAAGTGTAACTATTGCGCAGGTCTGATAACTACTATCATCTCTTGTCCAGAAATGGAATTAACCCTTAGATACGCTAGCAGAGGACAAAGCAAAGCAAATATAACTGAGTTGTGCCTTGAATCGGTCGCAGTTTTGGCGTGCTGAGACAATTGGTGGCGGATCATTGTTGACACGGCTGTTCTTTTCAAAGCGATTGCCGATTATTGACTTAGCATTTTGAACTTGTTTATCACAGAATATAGTGAAAGATAGCTTGCAAAATAAAAATAATATTCGAGAGTGATATGAATGAATATGTGTGTGGTTTGAAAGTGAAACCACTAGGACATAACAGCTGGTGGTCCTAGTAGCAGCAGGTAGCTTTACATATATGAGGAACTTAGTTTGCCAGAATTACGATGTTTTTAAAACAGAAGTTTGGTTCACAGGAACTAACCCCGGACCTGCTATATAATATTTTAGAGGATATACCGAGTGATAGTGACTCCTGTGTTTCTGGGAACGACACCGAAAGTGAGAGAGGTGACGAAAATGAGTGTATGCAGCAAGCTGTATCCCAGCCCATGATTGCGGGTGATGACAATGTGACTGAAGAAAACAATGATGAAGAATATGAAGTAATGGAAGACATAACAGTGAGAAAGGATGATTGTGACTCAATTATCTGGGAACAATATCCAATATTCAAAGGAAATGTGTTTTTTTCTAGTGATGTAGGGCCTAATATACCAGATAATGTAGAAAATCCAGTAGAAATATTTCTACAGCTATTCCCATTAGAGCTACTGAAGCACATAGTATATCAGACAAATTTATATGTGATGCAAAGAATTGGTGGTTCCACACATTTTCAACATACCAATGTAGAAGAAATTAAACAGTTCTTAGCTATAAATTTGATGATGGGGATAAAAAGACTGCCCAGTTACAGAGACTATTGGTCATCGGATCCAGCACTGAGGGACTCATATATTTCGTCGGTGATGTCAAGGAACAGATTTGAATGGTTACTTTGCAACATTCACTTCAATGACAATGAGAAACAACCCAAAAAGGGTGAAGATAATTACGACAAATTGTACAAAGTACGTCCGCTACTGAACTGTTTGTCAGATACGTTCCAGCAGTCGTACAAGCCTTTTTGCAAACAATCTATCGATGAGTCTATGATAAGATTCAAAGGAAGATCGTCTTTGAAGCAATATATGCCCCAAAAGCCCATCAAACGTGGTTACAAGGTTTGGGTCCGTGCGTATCAAAGTGGGTATGTCTCACAGTTCCAAATCTATGCTGGAAAGGTTAGTGATGTGACTGAAAAGAATTTAGCTGCACGTGTAGTGAAAGACATGACTGATATTATCCAAGGAAAATATCACCAAGTATACTTCGATAATTATTTCTCTTCTTTGCCTCTTATGAGGCACTTACTGGAACATAAAGTTTATGCATGTGGGACAGTTCGTCAAGGACGTGCAGGCTTCCCGAAGGATTTTGTTAATGATAAATCCATGACCAGAGGACAGTTTCAGTTTCGATGCTCTAAAGAAGGAATCGTGGCCTTAGTTTGGAAGGACAAGAAGGAGATTGCGTTTCTGTCTAATTTTCATGATATTGATGATGTCACAACGGTGCAGAGAAGAAACAAAGATGGGTCGCTCACAGAAATTTCCTGCCCGAAATTGGTGAAAGATTATAACGAGAATATGGGGCATGTTGATAAAGCAGATATGTTAAAATCTTTGTACGAGATTGACAGAAATAGCAAGAAGTGGTGGCATCGAATAATGTGGCATTTCTTGGATGTAGCTGTTCTAAATGGGTTCATAATATTTCAGGAGAGAAGTGATGGCAGTAAGTCACTGTCACTGAAACAGTTCCGTCTAGCTGTGATTGCTCGTCTCATTGGGTCTTCTAAGTCAAAGCCGAAAGGAGGGAGAACCTATGCGAGAACTCAAAGTTTCTTCAAGCCACAGGTTCCCCTCGAAAAGAGATTTGACAAGGCTGAACACATGCCAAGAAGATGTACATCCCGTAGATGTGCTTTGTGCAGCACAGCAGCTAAATCTCTTCGGTCAAAATGGGAATGTGATACATGTGAAGTTGCTTTGTGCTTGAATGACTCAAAAAAATGTTTTTCAAAATATCACAAAAAAGAATGACTTTCAGAGAGACAGCAACTTGCCTGACATGCTAACAAAAGGTGTAGTGTTTATTTTTATTTCTTAGGAAGTATGTTGTATTTCTTCTCACTAATCGAATTTTTAAAATTTATGTCTGTTTTCTCTTGTGAAATATGTTAAGTTGCTTTCTACACAGACGACTCGAAAATGCTTTTTTAATATAATACGAAGGAAGGACTTTTACTACGACAGCAACTTGCCTTTCATAAGTAGGCCTGTCAAAATTATGTAGCAAAAGGCTTAATGTTTATTATGTTTTTTTAAGGAACTAGATTGTATTTCTTTTTAATCATACAAGTTTTAAAATATATAGCATTTTTCTCTTTTTAAATAAACATGTTGCCATACATGTAACAAATGTATTCTCTATATTCAGCAATCAATAAACTACTATGACTAGGTTTAGGTCAGGTCTTTGATCTTTCTGGAGCAAATTGATGTATAAAATGAGTGCAGTACCACAACAATAAACTTGCAAATCATTAAAAGAAAGTACTGTAATGAAAAAAAAACAATAATGTCTATCTCAGAAAAAAATAACCATCCTCTCAACAAACCTAATTTCTTCCTCAAAATCATTACTACTTTTGAGTCCCAGTGGTTTCAAGATGAAACCACGTACCATACCTACTTATGAAAAACTACAAAAAATATATTTTTTATTGGAGTAATCTTTAAGTATCATACTAATTAGAAAAACACAAAAAATACATTATTGGACAAATATTTTTATTCTTGGGAATCAAAGGGTTAAAACAAATGTATTAAACTACGATTATATGCTTTCAAAAATCGTAATATACTGTGAATCAAGCTGTTCCAGGTTTTCAGAATGTTCAATGGCATAGATTTTAATACAATAAACGATAAACGGTTCGTTAAGATTTTTCAGAGAAAGTATTTATAAAAAGTTATTTTTGTAAAGCATATCTTGCTGCATTCATTACATTTGGCATCTACACTTTCACGATGCATAAAATTATAAATAATTAGGTTGAATTTGTAGTTTATTGATGATGTAAAAAGCAAGAATTTCTTAGTGCGGGATTAAATATGTGACCCCTGCAAAAAGAGACGGTGCCTACTTATGCCCACTTCCTATTTATTGCATTAAGAGCAACAACAAGCTGTATTCAAACAAATAAACAATATTATTAACAGTGATAACTCGTTAATTTTTAAAAACAAACATAACAGAAAGTAACACAGCCTGGATTCAGACACAGATCTGTGAGTTACAAATACAACACTTTGACCACTACGCTACAGCAATTGCACATCGATGAGATGGCCCTAATGAGCACCTTGACTATAGGTATCCACTGTCTCTTTGCAATGTGTCACAGGTTCAACTTCAGGCCAAAAAACCCTTGCTTTATGCATCAATGAATTGAAAATTCAACCTAACCACTTATCATTTTTTGCATCATGAAAGTGTAGAGGCAAAATAGAATGAATAAATGCAGCAAAGATACTTCACAAAAAGAACATTTTAGAAATATTTCCTCTGAGAAATTTTCTCTCTTCTTTTGTATCTAAGCATGGACTTCCAGACTGTCTAAGAAAATTTGCTCAGGCAACGTGATAGAAGTTGTAATGAGTAAAGAAAGATCGTGAGGTGAGTGTTTCACTTCAATAAGTTTGACACCATATCTATTAATTAGAAATGAAATCTCTTTGAGTTTAACGTCCCATGATTATTCCCTCTAAGCTAAGGGAGACGAATGATTACGGCAAGTGAATGATTATGGAAGAATTGGTGGAATGAGAATGTGGGGGAAACAGGAGCACCCGAGAAAACACACGGACACAATGTTGTCCACTACAAACTTACTTGGCCGAAGAGCGAACCAGGGACCCCACACATTAGAAGTAAGCGCTCTGCCACTGAGTCACCGGGCCCCTATTTTCTAAATCAAATGTGAGCAGTGTTCTTTTTCTTTCTTCTGACATGCAGTATGTGATAAAACAATACATTATACAGAAAATGATTTCATTTTGAGTTTAGCATCTTCTCCAATTTTCCAAGATATTTGATATATTTAGAAAAGTGTACACCAACAGATGGCGATTCTTATTGGGTGATGTGAACTCAAATGGCAACCAAGAATCCAACTTCATCTTAAAGATAGCATGGAGGCGCCGAACGAGAATGATATGGTGTACGGCTAATTTGTGTGCAATGGCACGAACATATTTCAGAGGGACTGCTTTACGGTATTTCTGAAGAGCTTATCCGAACATGATGTTGGTTAGCACCCTAGAGAAACATTTTGCGATGCTTTGTCGTCGAAGGAAAATTTGGTAAACAAATGGCGAGGAGTGCCTTCATTCGCCATTCCTGGTCCAACGCACTGGAAATGTTTTATGTAGCTTCCTGTGAAAAACATTCCAGTTTAAGTTAGTAAAAGAAAAATCCTTCACAATTATATGTTTTCCATGGTTCAGCCATACAACTACACAACCCTGTTCATCAACATGGTCTTCTGATTGTTTTGGTCCCCAGGGCTTGTGCAGCAGACAGAGCTTGTACAGAATTTGTGACGTTAAACGTGTGACAGTAGTCCATTTCTGTGTTGTGTTTCTCAGATGTCAAAGTGGGTCTTTCGTTTGTACCAACGTAATGATTCATATGCGTACGAACCTTTTTTCCTGAGGCCGAAATACCAGACCATACACTTGTTTCTTGTTTCTCTCTTTCTTCAAGTTATTTACGAATAAGTCAAAGTTTTCGTTGACTTTGAATTATTACCAGACTCGACAGGGACAGGAACACAATGATATGGAGCACGACTAAGAATAGAGAACAGCTCAGTGGTAGTCAAACTCAAGATGATGTGGAATTTGTGGTTTCATTTTTTACTATTATTATTGGGACCCCCTGTATTGTGTTCTTGGGAATGATTTAACATTTTTTTAAGAAAAAATCATAAAGGACTATTTGTTTTGAAGATTGATTGTATATTGTAAGTCATTAAAATTGGAAGCACAATGAAAGGAATAGAAGAAATATACTAAATAGGACAATATTGGAAAGTTTTGGTATTTTTTCAAGTTTTGAGTGGTGGTTCTCTTCTCTGAACTTCAAACGTTCACAAGATTTTCAAAGATTTCTCTTAGAAGTTGTTTTCAGCTCTGAAAACTATCTTCTTCATCTTCAATAAAAGTAATTGTGCGGCAAAAGTAAGTAGCATGTGGGTGTGTTTTCTTCACTTTTAAACTACTTGCGGGAAAAATAAAGTTTGAACATAACATCGATTACGTCAGAAAATTTTAATTCCATTTCTATTGAATCAACAACATTGACCGAGTTCTACTTGAAGACATAGAAACTATTTAAAGTTACATTTTTCCTGAAATAATTTCTAAAGAAACAGCCTGTGGTACATAACAAAAAGTGAAAGCAACCAAGAACGAAAGTTAACGAAATCAAGAACAGTGTAATGTTGAATTACCGGAGAGACAAACACTTTTAATTGAGGGAGAGATGTTTTCTGTTAAAATTAAAAGAAACGGAAGGTTTTAGTGTGGCTTACTTTTGTAGTTTTAAGGTGTTATTAAGAATTCACCAGATTTTCTTCTGCCTTTCCACCTCTCAACACAAAGGTACGCATATAGTGTTAAAGATTTTTTTAAAAAGAAATTATTAAAGTTCTCTAGTTAAAACAGGATACCCACAAGATACCAATGAAATACGGAAGACCCTATTAATCAGTATTATCATATCATACTGATTATCATTTTCGAAAATCTAAAATTTTATACAAGTTTTTGTTTGTTGAGAAAATGGATTTTCAATTTGCAGATGAATTGTTATATTGCCCAATATTTCACAAACTCGAAGAAATGTCACTGTTGACATGGTCTCCCACGGGAATGGGGAACAACTTGTCCCCATGGACTTTTGAGACAATTTGGTTCTTCAAAATACTGAGTTGGTTCGAATTAAATCCATGTACGTCATTTCCAAAGGCCAAAGAAATGAAAATCACAATACTCGATTAATCAAAATAATCGACGTGTGCAGTCATATACTTTAGTCAGCCAACGATTGAATTTCGTGGCGAAAGAGGTCTGAAACTTCATAACCCAATCGTCAGGGAAGGTCTTTCCCCCAAGAAGTTCTCGAGGTGTGGGAAGAGGTCGTAATCGCAAGGAGAAAGGCTAAAAGAATACGATGGGTGACAAAGATTTTTATACTATACTTATGAATAGTGTACACCGTCCTTTGAGCAACATGTGTGCATGAATTTTCGTGCAATATGAGGACACCATTGATGGTTGCTTGCGGACACGTTTGGGCTGCATTTCAAAACTGTAACATTATGCATTAATGTTTTTAACCTCGTCTGAGAAAGACATGGTGTATCTCTTTCACTATAGACCATCATATCAGTATCAATATCACAACTTCTGTGGGTGGAGAGGTAGTTTGGGAAACCGCCTTCGACGTGGATCACGATCGAACAACTGTACTGACTGTTTATGATTTCTTAAACCAGTTCCTTTCTTCGTCTGAACTTACAATTCGATGAACGAAACTTTCCCTGTTATTCCTTAAGCTCAGAGAAAACTGCGATTCTTCTTATCTGGTGTTAACTCTTGTAGCATCCTTGAGACCAAATGAGGCACCCCACGAAGACTCCTCTGAAGCTCTGTTTTCACGGTGTTCTTCAGAAACTGATCAGAACACATGTTGGTCAGTGCCCATGGGTTCCATTTTAATGCTTTGTTACCGGAATGGAATTCGATATGCAAATAGCGAGTGGGGTGTTTACCCATCATTCTTTTATCAAATGTAGTAGTAATACGAGAGGGGCCAAAAGAAGTCAGTTAATTTCTTTTTACAAAATCCTTTCAGTCTCCTTCAAAGTATTCTCCATTAAATGAGATCATTTCTCCAGTCTTTTTTCCTATTGTTTGAAGCACCTCTAGAACTTTTCAACTTTTATATCGTCCAGTGCGCTCTGCGAAGTTTTCTACAGCCTCTACACCATCAAAACACTTTCCTTTTAGATTTTGTTTAATTCTCGGCAACTGTCATCACGTTGGTCAAAAAGTTTGGATCAGTTTTAATCTGATTTTTCAAGTCCTCTCTCAAATTCAAACGAATGTTTATGATCCTGTCTGAGCAGGCGAGAAATAAACTTAGCAGCAACATGTCTCATTTGCGAAACCTCACGCTGGCACGAGCTTAAACTCACTTCTGTCTGTTTTGAAATATCATCGATCATGAAACGATGATCCTCGTTGACTTTTTGGCAGATATTTTCAAAATGACAGGCGTTTTGCAATGATGAAGAGCACAGAACAAGCGTGATCTTTAACATTTATCTCATCACACTTAAAACATCCAAACCACTCAAAACAAATGTGTGCGGTTCATAGTATCATTCTTGAATGCCTGTTGAAGCATTTGGTTAAGTTTATGTTTCCGGTTTTCCAATAGCAAGCAAAATTTCAAACACGCTCTTTGTTCCTTTGAATCTGAGATAACGTTTCGCAGATGGCAAACGAGAACAGTGAGAAAAACAACAACACAATCAAACATTAACCTCCTACGCAGACGCCGCTTGGCCAATTGATTTGGAAAGGTCTCTGCTAGACCCACCTGGCGGGAGAAATCTCTACCATGCCTAGGAATGGCGGCGCTCTTTCAATCCGGTTTCTTTTGCCCCCCCCCCCTCGTATTTTTTGCTGTTTTCTGTTAGAGCGTACCAGTTTGAATTCGTATAGAAAAATTACTCGCAATTTTTCGCACGTTCGTTCTAAGCAGCAGACTACTTTCTGACTGATTTGTTGGACATGTATAAAGTTTCTGACGTTAGACATGAAGCATTAATATATTGCTATGTTGTGTTGCTGAGCAGAGTTCCCACAAGACGGCAAAGCGGAATCGAAGTACCAATAAGAGGCACATGCTCATTTTATCCAAAATGCCTGCCCATATTGCACATACATTTTGTTAAATATTGGGAATTGCAGTAAGGTTAATAATTTTAATTTTCTCGACAACCATTCAAATATTTTTTAAATCAAACTTTATGAGAGTAAAGAAAGATATCAATCTACATTGTTGTAATGTTTGTTGTGAAATTATGTTTTAATATCTATGAGAAATTTTAACACCTTTGTTTTAATGCCCATATAGGCTAAACTTTTGTATAGGAGATAATCAATTGCGAATCATGCAAATCAGATTATGGTGCAATATATACTGCAACGACTTCTAAAACTTCTTCCATTCTTCCTAAGAAAAAAATGAACTCGTTATATATTGCAACTTTCCTTTTATCTGCAAAAAAGGAAGTTTAATAATGCAGAGAATCAAGATTCAGAATAAAAAGTTAAAAGTTTAAGAAAAAAATGAGGTGATTTCCTTCCATCAACTGACAAGGAGTTTAACAATATATAAAACTTTGGAATGAAGAGGATCATTCACTGCTTATTACTCTAAGTTAATAACTTCTATCTGATATCTTAACATTAAGAAACATCTTCTTGGAATATAATATTGTGAAAGACTAAGACGATATTAAAATTGGTTAAAGATTCATATTATTAAAGAAAAGTTATAGCATACGAACATCTAAAAACTTCACCTTCATGACAAATGTAACATTGTTCCTAAAGCATGAAGTACAGGGACACTCAGGTGTTGAGTCTATCGGTTCCAGAGCCACCAAAATTTGGTATGTTGACATATATTTCTATACTTTCGTAATAAAACTATACTTGTTTAGCAGAGAAATGAGTGATACAACCTAAGTGTTTGATCCTAAACTTACTTTGTAATTTTTCTTTCCTTACTAGTTCTATCATTTTTATCTGAGAATATAGTTGGCTGTACTTGACAATTACTTATCGTCTTTTAGAGCGTAGAATAACATCGGTTCAATACTGTATAGACCATAGTGTGTTGTAGTATTGACTCACTAAACTTTGGACCCCTCCTAACAGAAATTTCTGGATGCGCACCTGATAAAGTAACACTAGACTTTGAGTTGAAATCACACATATACGAGGGTAAGTCAACAATTATCCGCAATTTTGACGTAACTCTTCTTACATTGCTTATATTGACCTCTATCCTCGCTTGTTTTATTGTTATGCTGTTGTGGTTATGCTATGAAAGTTTGATTCTAACTCCTCCATTTGTCTTCCTTTTGTTGGAGATAGATCATGGCCGCTCCATTAGAAGGTTGCACCAAAGAGAAACAACGATCAGTGATCCGTTTTTTGTGGTCGGAAGGTGTATCAGGAACCATGACTAATTTCCAGACTACGTGCTACTTCGTCAATAGTTAATCGTTTGTCTAACAGAACTATGTTACGTGCACACTCTATGTTGTCATCATTTGTGGCCGTAAATGGTAATCCGGCTCGTGCGTAACACATGTGCGACCATTTTTTAATTTTTCAACCCATTCATAGACTCTCCGTTGCGACAAGACACTGTTCCCGTATTGTGTCGAAAGTTTATGATGGATTGCGGCACCTGATACATCTTCCGACCACAAAAATCGGATCACTGCTCGTTGTTCGTCTTTGGAGCAAACTTCTAATGGAGCGGCCATGATCTATCTGCAACAAAAGGAAGACAAATGGAGGAATTAGGATCAAACTTTCATAGCATGACCACAACATAGAGTGGTCATACTACGGAATTAGGATCAAACTTTCATAGCATGTTTTACAACATAGAGTGGTCGCTTTCATAATAATAAAATAAATGAAGACAGAGCTCAGTTTGAACAATGTAAAAAAGTTATATCTACATTGCGGATAATTGTTGACTTATCCTCTTACAATATTACTTACAAATTGCTTAGACAGCTTTGTAAGTGCGTAGTATCAACATCACAAAACCACAAAGAATATCCATTAAAAAAAATGTCACAGTGAAGACTATTTCCTGTAATGATGCACAATATCTGCAAAGGTCTATATCCTGTGCTCAATGTATTGGTTATCAAACAGGCATGTAACCAGGATTTCGTGAGGGGGGGGGGGGTCCGTGACTTGAAATACTGTGATCGTCACACCAGAGGTTCGATCATTCTAAACTATTTTACTGGAACATATATTGGTTTGTTTAGCCAGGATTTTGTAACGGGGGGGGGGGTGATATGAAATTCTGAAGGCTCAGGAGCTTGATCAATGTAAACTACTTTACTATCAACATATATAGGTTTGTTAGGACAATAAAATGAGGATATGTTGGTAAGTATTTTAATAACAAACTATGAAGAGATCTCGAGTAATAAAAGAATAAAAAAAGTATTGAAAAAGATTTTACAATATTTACGTTTCTTTTTCTCTCTCTCTCTCTCTCTCTCTCTCTCTCTCTTTTTTTTTTTTTTTTTTTTGTTTTGTTTGTTTGTTCATTCGAATATAGCAATTTTCCTT
This sequence comes from Thermobia domestica, assembly GCF_964235325.1. Classification (NCBI taxonomy): domain Eukaryota; kingdom Metazoa; phylum Arthropoda; class Insecta; order Zygentoma; family Lepismatidae; genus Thermobia; species Thermobia domestica. The sequence goes on from NW_027656541.1 coordinate 64,746, forward strand.
CCATTATGATCTCAACTATCATGAAAAACACATATTCACTATTATAAAAAGTACATACTCAATAATGTCTTGTAAAATATTTTACAATATCTGCATTCCTTTTTCTGTTGAATCAAATGCTAATAGAACTCCTTTTCCATATAAATTTTTGTTTTTATTATTCCATCAACTACTGTCGGTTCCAAATAACACGTTAAAGGAACAGTAGAAAATTGTTTTTGAAATAACATGTTTGATTCTGCAAGGATGCGATGACGAAAAATCACCATAAAAAATATCCATCCTGTTACTCAACGGCACTATGCTTTCGGAAGTTTGAAATCTCCCTGTAGCAGAAATTCTGAGAATTTTGTAACTTTTCTAGAAATTTCAAATTACCTGACTCATCCAGGATATCAGGCTCACCTCGCCACTATGTATTGCAAGTAATACAAATCTCCTCATAAGAAAGACTAGCCAAAAGCTTCCTGTAGTTTCTTTTTTAATTTTTAATGGTGATCCTTCTTTTTCTCATTTCATTTTGTTTCATCCTTCCTTAATTTTTTTCATTTGTGGTCTCGAAGGGAGGAGGGTCCGGACCCCCCTTCCTTGGCTACGTGCCTGTATCAAAACCAAACATCGTTACCTTCACTTTATAAGGCACTCGTTTAAATCTATATGCTTTCCTTCAATCTATGTTTTATACTGTGTAAAATGTAATTACTTATTTTTTACATTTAAATAATTCAACTCTACCGATCCATTCTGTTTAATCTATGTGTTTCCAACCCAATGACTTTCTAACGTCAACAGCCCACAGGGAAGTTGTTTTGTTTCAACACAAATTCCTTGTTTTACTCCAGTTAGTGGCTTAGCCTTGGATATGCCGCAGTACAATATTTTCATACTTTAAGAAATTAGTTATCTTTTTCCCGAGCTGTCAACACGTCATATTTTGCTTGATTTTAAAGGAAACAAAAAGGTCTTAGAATATCCTGTTTCTGGACTTGAATCAAAAGCCATCCTGTTACAAAATAACGAATATACTAACAGAAATCTACGTTGCAACGCATTGTCTGTCACAAGTCCAAGACATATTTAAAACATGACTGAGAAAACATTAATCTCATAGCCTACACCGTGTATACCTTTCCGATTGGTTCTCAACATGGTCCAATATGTTATTTGGTTTCTCTACCGATACATTATGGTAATGTCCAGACGGCTTCGTTTCACTGTTCTTTACTAACTTACACTATCAGAAGGAAATGTATCATCAGGGATGTTTTACAGGATATGGTCGCAGGAAAGAGAGGGAGGCAGGCCCGTACCCAGCCCAAAAATTTAGGGGGGGCTGGTAGAAGTTAGGGGGGCCCGACCCAATCACGTTATACTTCATAATTATATTATAGTTCATTTCCAAGCCTACCGTGAAATTTTATGGGGGCCAGCCAAAATTTAGGGGGGGCCCGGCCCCCTCCTGCCCCCCCCCCCCCCGTGGATACGGGCCTGGAGGGAGGGAGCGAAGAAGACTACAATTGATGGACGATATTAAAGCAGAAAAGTCTTACGTGAAGATGAAGAGGTTGGCAGAGGAACGTGAAACATGGAAGTTTCTCAGTTGCAGTAAATGGCCTGCCAATAACGGCAGAATACCTATGATGATGGTGATGACACGTTAAAATTGAAATTTGATAAGCATAACTCAATTTGACTGAGATTAAGAAGATTTGAAGTATAACAAATCATCTCCTAAAGTACGTCGTCTTAGAAGAGTTGGTATCCCGATATAATATTAATTGACGGATACAGTGTACAGGGTGATTCAAAATTCATTCCTCACCCCTAATTAAACGAAAACAAATGTTGATAGCCAGGATTGGTAATTGTAAGGTAACGTTAGGCCGAGGGTGAACCTTTGTGGTGTGTGTCAGGTAGACGGTCACCGTCTTACTGTTCGCAATTTTGAATCTCGCGCAAAAAGTTTTAGTAGGAAGGGGATCAAATGCTATATGAAACAGGGCTAGAATTTTACAAGAAACTCAATGTTGTAATCAGAGTTTACATAATGTAATAACTAGAAGTTATAATCAACATATGTAATGTTATATCTTGAAATTTAGCATTTCTACGATTTTGGATAGCCTAGCTCTGAAACTATACACTTATGCCCTCAGGCTCATATGAACTTTTTTTTTCTATTTTGGAGTGAGGAATTGTCTGTTACAGTTTGTCGGTATACTTCATTAACATAATGAAAATCTGTTTGGAAAATAGATATACATATGATGTTGTATTATTTGAACTATATTTTTATCGTTCTGTGTGAGAGAATACAATTTAAATTTCACGAAATACGATCCTTCCGCTTCAAGATACATTTCTTTTCTTTCTTTCCACTGCAGACAATGCAAGTCTGTTTTTTATTTTTTTTTTTATCCTCACAAACTGTTTAAATTACCTTATGGTTAATTTCGCGCAGGAAATTAATGGACTGAAAAATCAAAAAATACTTTATTTCAACATAAAATGGATTTTGCTTCAAGTAAAGAATTAAAGCAGCTGTTTCAGTGTATGTATGGGTAGGTACTATTATACGGAATTACATATGCAATCATCCAGCTAAACTTCATTTCAGTAACAATATTAATTTGAAGCAAGTGAAGAATCGAACACTTACAAGAAAATTATATAGAAAGAGCTACAACACAAGAGGGAATTCATAAAGGTAACCGAGAAAGTTCTGTCGCTTTTTGTGGAGGTTTCTTCAATTTGCCCCCACACCGCGAGTTGATTGCGAACGGAGATAAGGCGAAGGTCAGTTGTATTGGTATGGGTATATCCAATATAATACCTGATTATGGCAGTTCAGTCATACCGTGAACTTGCGGAAGGACAGAGTGAGCATGGGACCTCCACAGAGCGTCATAAGGGCGTGTATGCTGTACGAGTTCAAACTGGGATCAAACGCCGCTACAGCGGGGCGGAAGATATGCCACGTCTTTGGTGAAGATGACGTGACTACACGGACAGTGCAACGGTGCTTCAACAAGTTTAAGGACGCTGACGAAACACTCGAAGACGTATCACGTGCAAGAAGACCAACACATGTACAAAATGAAGATCTTCAGGCATTAATTGAGGCAAACAGTGGCCAGATGTGAGGAACTGGGAGTTCAATTCAGTCTGAGTGAAGAAATCATTCGACAGCACCTCCATGAACTTGGGAAGCACTGCAAGTTGAGTCGATGGGTCCCACATGATTTGATTCCAGACCAGAAGGCAATGCGAGCAGATACCTTTGTTTTCTTGCTGTCTCGTGACATGTAATGAGAAGTGGGTCCTGTACAAAGCGCCACGGCGCCGTCGTCATTGGTTAGGATCCCATCAACAGGTTCCAAAACAACCGAAACCAGCACTGTACCAGAAGAAGGTCCTGCTGTGTGTTTGGTGGACTGCTCGCGGCATCGTGCATCTGGAACTGCTACCAGCTGATCAGAGCATCAATGCTACTGTGCACTATCAGCACTTAAGCCGTGTTCAAGAAAAACTCGACACTCTGGATCATAAAGGAGCCCTCCTGTTACGGGACAACGCTAACCCCACGTGGCTAGGATAGGCCGGGACACCATTCTTCGCCTTGAATAGGAAACACTATTGCATCCGCCATATTCCCTGGACATTGCACCGTCCGATTATCACCTGATCCAGTTCGCCAGTTCAAATTGCTAGCAGAGAGGCAAAATGCATTTGATACCTTCTTCGCTTCAGGGCCCACCAAGTTCTACCTCGATTGAATCTATGGCCTTCGAGAACGTTGCAGAAGGTCATCGATGCTGATAGGGACTATTTTTGATTTTCCAAGTACGTCTTAGATGACATATCGATGTTCGAAGGTGGTGCGTGAAAAAGCGACAGAACTTTCTTCGTTACTTTTATTTAAAAAATCTTTGCATAACAACAGTCGAGAGCTAGAACCTACTGTTAAATATCTTTGAGTAATATGTGATTGTGGAACTACAAATTAATGTCATCTTTGTCATCAGAACGTGTTTCCGTTGTGATGGGCCAGGATTCTATTGAACTCCAAAATAGCATTTGTTCTTGAGATATGTAGACCAATGTTTTTTGATGCCATCCATTTTCTAGTTGTTTATGGGCAGGACAGAGTTGTAGGCTCGTCTGGAAGGCAAGTCAAAGTATTAAGAAGAGTTCCTCATCCTGAAATATCCATTAAAAGCCAAATATTCATGTTACACTGAACACTATGTTTAGTCAGAGATGAGAAGTACATCTCATGATATTTTGAAATGCTGAAAGTCGTTTTTAGGTGTTTAAGAAAATTTTTGCCATATGAATCGTCGCTCAAACACGCTTTTTTGTAAAATTCAGGTCACCAGGAACTGTAGTCAATGAAACCATTCGCCTACATTTGAATAATGGAGAACTTGCTGGAGATGCTCGAGGAAGTTTTAATGAGCTCAACAACGTCATCCACTGTGTAATATCTTTCCTTCTTCCTCAGCTTCTTCATTATTATCCGAAATCCATATCATTGGACATGAAGGAGTGACCTCTAACGGGAAACTACAGAGTCTCATTTACCACCAATAGGGAACTCGTCCGAGATTCTGTTGTAAATGGAAAATTGAAGGGGTCGCGATACCCATTGTTACTGAACAGACAAGTTCATTTTGGTGCTAAACAATGCATTGACCTATTACAAATCATTATCGTCACAAAAAAGGAAATGTGTACATGTTGGACATGTTTGCTTTCTGCAGTAAGCATTTCATTTGATGAGTGATGACTTATTATCTCATTAATTTTTATATTTCACAAAGCAGTTACATAATGTGACAATACCATAAATTTTCATAGGATGTTCTGGGTTTTAATGTCATCTTTGAAACTGTGTCACAATTTTCCAATCTGAAAATAATCAAACTCTAGACTTGGGATTAGAGATGCAAAAAAAGCCGGCTTCTTTGAATCGATGTTTTTTTTTTACATAAAAAGCCGGATTTTTTGGAAAAAAAAACGAGAATTTTGGAAATTTTGGGTTTTTTTCATTTTCATGATTTTTCTATCCAAATAGCTTTCTTATAGTATATTCTATAGTTAGATAAGAATTCCATGACCTAAATGCCATATTTAGCTCTGTAATTCACCATCAAGATGGATGGAGCACATGTTTTACGAATTAAAGCTAACATGAAGAATGTAGTATTTGAGGACAATTTTACAGGATATTTAACTTTATTTTAACTTTTGAGTTATAGACATTTTTTTTCTTCTCTAGATCATTTTAGTTTGTCATCCGTGTTTCATTTCTAAGAACTTAGTACTAAAGCTTCTAGCACAAAAGTTAAACTTACGTTTTTCTATATATCCGTCAAAGCATACGTTTATCAACATGTCCGTCAAACCGTACTTCCACATTTCTGTTATACTGTAGTTGTGCAATGATTTAGCAGTAATTTTCTGGATACAACTTGAATACCAATTTATACAAATAATCAGTAGCGGATTTAGAAAAGTACTTTGGGAGGGGTTTCTCTGATTGTTTCGTTTTCTAAAAAGTAATAATTTTATTTGGGAGGTGCTTGAAGTTTATGAGTACAGGCATAACTAATATTTTGTTTCGTTTATATGTTTAGCAATAATTTTCCGGATACAACCTTGAAGATCATTTTATAATGACAGTGAGAATCCGTGGCGAATTTAGAAAAGTATTTTGGGAGGGGTTTTCTTACTACTAATGTTTAGTTTTTCTAAACATTTGTAATTTTTATTTGACGGGAGCTTAAAGTTTATGAGTAAAGGCATAACTAATAGATATTTCGTTAGTTTTAGTCATTCCGCAACTTTGGGGAACAGGCTTCAGTCCGAAAGACCGACCCCCTAACCTTCGCAAAACCGTCACTGCTAGTAATTAGTAATACAGTGAAACCTCTCTAAAGCGGATAGGCGTGGGGAATCAAAAATTGTCCGCTATAGAGAGGTGTCCGCCTTAAAGAGGTTTCAATATTTTTGTACGTAAATTAGTAAACATGGTAATATGCAATTAGATAAAATATTTTTGCATGAATTATGTATTCACGATTATTACCAAAATGTTACTGTACCTGCATTATCCTCCGCCATCCAATACTCTATGTTCGAGGCACATGGAAATAAGATGTTATAGTACTCTGCACTTTAAATTTATCATTACTTACTACGTTTTCAGTGTGTTCTTTAATTTGTGGATTAATTGCAGTCCAGTAGTGTTTTTTTTTTTTTAAAAAAAAAAAAAAAAGAAATATGCGTAATCGCGGGCAAAAACTACCGAACCTGTCTCTGCTTGATTAGAGATTCCAGCGGGACAGCAGAATAATGTGCCATCCCAAATAGGGGGCAACTGTTAATCACTTTTGTGTCTAAAACAGGTTGGGTGTGCAACTAAAGGACATGAGAGTGTTGTTTAACAGAGACGCTTCGTGTGGGTTGCTGAGTAGACAATTGAGGAAGCAAAATGTTGTCAAAATGCTTCCTTGGTTACACATGTATGAATTACTAAAAATGTATTTTTACAGTACTTTTCAACTTGTTTCTAGAGAAAGTGTCCGTAATATGGAGCTAAATAGTACCTATTAAAGACAGAAAAGACTGTCCGTGTCCGCTTTAGAGAGGCTTGCCAATATGTTTTTTCCTATTATAGTGTCTGGGGATTACAAAATATGTCCGTTACGGAAGGTGTCCGCTGTATAGAGGTGTCCGTTAGTAGATGTTTCACTGTAATAACGATTTAAAAACAACAAGAAAGGAAGTCGGCCAACTCCTACACTCCTAGTCGGCCAGTACACGCACTATTTCTACATTCACAGATGGAATGAAGGAAACCTTGGTCAGAATGGTCAAATGTTGGGTTGAATTCCGGACTTCCCGATAGAAGCGCAAAAGCCAACCATTCAGTCATGTTTGTTGTGCAGTTGTATTTAGCTTAACTTAAATATAGTCCGTAGTCCTTTTTTTTGGGGGGGGAAGGGGGGTCCGTAATGATATGTTGAATCCCTTTTGTTAAAAATTCAGAAAACTTGAGGACTGGGTAAACCGTGATGGTGGTCAAGGGCGCCCATTTTGTGGTTTCCAAGGGGGGGGTCAAGTATAAGTGACGTTTCAAAAATAGTTTCAAATTTTGCTGTAACTAATGTAAAAATTCTATTGGATTTTCGATATTCTGAAGTACATTTTCTTCTAGGGGGGGCGAGCGCCCCCTTGCCCCCCCTGATGGGCACCTTCGATGGTGGTTATAAAAACTTAACTGTAGAATTTCAAGAATATACAGAACCAAAAGTTCCAGATGTGCAACCTTTAATTGTATCATATAAATCTAAGTATTTCTCTTACGTTTTATTTTATTTTGTTTCAAAAAGATTGTATGGAATATTTTGAAGTAAAAATACTACATACAATTTTGCTAGTTATTTGTATATTTTTTTAAAAGAAGTTTTTACTTTTAGGGTTGGCTCGTTTACACCAGCTGTTTTTTTTTTTTTAATAACTGGTTTAAACCAAAAAATAAAAAGAACAAAAATGCGAATCGTGTGAACTTCATGGTGACGTTTCCACATGTCAAACCATCTGCATTAGTCTTATTTCATTTTCACCTTTTAATCAAGGTGTCCCAAGGTGTTCAATTCTCGGTTGAACCACAACCCTTCTTTCATGTGTAAACCAAGTAGCGGTTCGGATGTCACTTTAAGCGAAAGTCTTCTCCTTGATAACCTCGGTATTACGTAAGGATGTTAAGCCTAAACATACGAAACGAAACCAAATTATATATCTCTGCATGCCTGTTGTTTTATAAAGAAGCCAAGGTTGCTTAAATATATTGATTGTAATTGGTAAAATTTATCGATTGCCTACGTAGCTTCCAACATTAGCTTGAATTGCTCTTTCAATGATATCTACATACTAAATTTATAATTTAATGTCTCAATTTAGCGTACTGATTATAATACGTTGACCTTTAAATTTTACATGGAAAGCAATAACAGGATTTTCCCGTTATTGCTTTACATTTAAAATAATGACGGGATTTTCCCGATGGCTAGGGTGGGAGTTTCTCAATTTAAGAAATTTACTGACGGACTTCTTTAAGCTTATGGAACCTCCTCCAGCATAGCCCCGTTGTTGTATAATAACACAAAGGCGAAACAAACTTATTTCTGTGAATATGTAATATAAATACGTAAAACAAAATATCTAAATCAAAAAACCTTGTTTAAAACCCAAAAAAGCCTGGTTTAAACTGCCCCCAAAAAACAGGTTTTTGGCATTTTCAGAAACAACCATGGTTCTTGCCAACTCTGCTTACTTTTTTATATAGGAGGTTATTTTTTTTAAGAGAACATACATTCTCAACTCGAATCTCTCTACCAAATCGACGGACTTAACGTACAGCAGACGTATAACTGAAAACGCATATTTTATGATACTTTCCGTATAAGTGTTCCATCTATACATACTTTCCTAGATATTTTTATAAAAAGGCCTTGTGTCCATCTTAAACACAAATTAAACATAACTTTCTTACAAGGCTGTCTGTATTCTTTATTATAAATTAACCAGAAATGTTACAGTTTCGGAAGTATATCACTTCCTTCTTCAGACTACTATTTCAACTGATTTCAGTTGAAATAGTAGTCTGAAGAAGGAAGTGATATACTTCCGAAACTGTAACATTTCTCGTTAATTTATAATAAAGAATACAGACAGCCTTGTAAGAAAGTTATGTTTAACATACTTTCCATAAAAAACATATGCGGTCAGGATCCCACATACAAATGGACGAACATATAGCTGACGAAGGTAACATACATATATGTATGTACTATAAGGAAGACTGTTAGATATCAGACATCCTGCAACAGCATGATGGAACACCTAAGGGCAGTCCTATGAAGCATAGGGATAACGTGTGATACGTACTGATTCTTGTAGTAACCAAGATGATTCCGTATATTTGTACAATATACCGCTGTCTGGAGAACGGATTTTTCTCAGTGTATACACACGTATATATACATAATATAAAAATTTACTGCGTCATTACTATTTGGCCTAGAGTCATGGCTCAAACGTCATTTTCTTCAGTATAACAATCCCTTTCCAACAGTACCACTCCCATGTCCATGTCATACACCTAAACCTGAAAGATCGGAAAAAAACGAATTTTTTTTTGAAACAATTCATCTCCTCGGAAAACACGCGTCCCTCGGGCCCAGCTCCGGTATCACGTAAGGATCTAAAACAATTGAGAAATACCCAAAGGTACAAACAATCCATATGCAAAATTTCAATTTGATATCTTGAAAACTAAAAAGAAATTGAAATTTGACTTAAGAAAAAGAAAAAAATCACGCCCCTCTGCCCCCATTTGGCGCCGCTAAGTTGACCATCGGGTTCCAAAATGCACCTGGGGTGTTCTTTTGGTCCATTCTTAACTTGACCAATAAAAAAAAACGGCTTAAATACCTGTTACAGAATCTAAATAAGCGATCAAAGACGTTACCACGCCACGGTAACAGAAGTTACCAAAAATACTAAAAGGATTAACCTTCTATTCAATCCAAAACTGGTTCAAATTAACAATTTCCGGTTTCAAACTTTATCGCCATGGAACAAAAACAGTACGGTACAGTGAATAATAAGATTTTGAAATGGATTCAGAGTTCTATCTTTCATTTTATTACTCTATTGTAACCAGCAGTACTTCAAGTTTAAGTATTGAATTCCCATACTTTGGAAATCTATTGTAGTTTTAAACTGTGAAACAAACCTCACTTGTATATACAGGGCGTTTCAAAAATTTCTTACAATATTTTGGGAACAGATTTCTCAGATCAAAGTAAGCACCTGCCAAGTGAACTTTGTGGTGGACAAACACCGCGTGCGTGGGTTTTCTCGGGGTTCTCCCGTTTCCTCCCACTTTCTTCATTCCACCATTTCATTCATTACTCATCATCACCGTCTCCTTTAGCCTAACCGGCATAATCGTGGGACGTAAAACTCAAAGATTTCATTTCATTTTCAAAGTAAGAAAATAGTTAATATGGACCTATGGTCAGAAGTTCATAGTTTTGTAATTATAAGGTACCGAAAACGTGAAAAAATGAACTTTAAAGGTCCCATAGTTCTGCTAGTATAGGACCGATCGTAGTAGGATCAAGACATCACTGAGGAACTAGTATATAAAGTATCCAAACATCCATCTTTCAGGATCCCCGGTACTTTCACAATCATTTTTAGAGAGGCTGTTTAGGAGAACTTGATCACTCTCCACCTACCTCTCTAAAAATTGGCGTGCAAGTACTGGAGCATTCTTAAACATGGATATTTTAATAGTTCACATACCAGTTAATCAGTGATGTCTTGTCCCGACTTTGATAGGTGACATAGTAGTGGAGCTATGAACTTTTAAGGTGGATCACTACGTGTTCTTGGTGCTATGCTAAACGCTGCTGAATAGTGCGGCGTTGCCAAATAGTGTCGAGTGTTCAGTGATGCCAGATAATAAAGGAAGTAATCATGGAATTCTGCTTGCACACTTACTGCAGAAATTAGTTTTCAATCTTATCATAATCCGCAGTTAAGTTCCACTTCTCGAACTGCAACGCCAGAATCCAGAAATTTTCTTATTGTGACTACTACAGCAAACGTACAAATTTGGCAACAACGCATTATAGCGTTCAGCGCAAGTTTCATCTCAAAATCTATTTCCTTAAATGTAAATTAATATTTAAATAAAATGTGAAACATAACACGAAAAACAGTCAAACAATATATCTATTTCGTAGTAAGATCGTTTACTTTAAAATACTTTACGCATACAAATCAACATTTCATAAAACAGAGCACTTCTAGTAAGATCTAACAGCAAGTGCCATCTTGTGTGCTCATTGTAAAACGAATCAAATATTTTCTTTTATTTGTTACATTTTTCGATTTCGGTAGACACAACCAAATGAATCAGTGTCTTGTGCTGTAACTGAAACAATACTCTATCTTATAACACGATATTTATAATATGTAAGATTTCATTACGCAATAGTAAAGGGAATGAGCTAAAATATGTACTGACTTCCGGGTGGTGATCCACCTTAAAGCTCACTTATTTCACGTTTTCGGCACCTTATAACTCCGAACAATCCACTTTTGAGCGCAGGTCCATATGAACGTTTTTCTTATTTTGATGTAAGGAATATTTTCTCAAAATATTGTAACACCCTATATGTACGAAATGAACATTATGTGGTGCCTTTCACGAGACAACGACTGAATCATGTTACATGACTCATTATAGAGTAATATAGATCCATAGTAAACATAATGGATAAAAAGAGGAAGCGAATTGACAGAGTTTGGCCTCTAAAGTCATCTTAAGCAGATTAGTCGACAATTCCATTGATAAAAAGGAACTTCCTTAATACTATAAAAAGCCTTTCTACAGCCATTAAAAGGAGGAAGAGACTTTTAAAGGAATTCAATTAAAAAAAAAGTAGCGTGAAATATTAGAGCAAATTAAGGATAATCCAGTTATTAAAAAGGAAGGACGAAGAATATTATCTGCCATTATGAAAAATCTCTATTTGAAGGATAAAGGATCGGTCTTAAGTTTCTTAATTTCCTTCGTACGAAGGAGACTAACTTTGATAACACCTTCATCTTCGTAGCCTGTCACTTTTTCTAAGTTCACAAGAAGAACAAAAAGATAAATAATGGTTCAGAGGAGGAATGATGATGATGATGATGATGAAGCATGAGAGGAATAAAACACATGAGAAAACTTTTCGAAACTTTAGAGAATTTTTTCCACCTTTAAAAAAAAGTTTGGATCACACATCTCCTCAACTTCTTTTTGTACACGAAACTCAATATAAAGTATCTGGTAGATAGTTTAAGGATGGGAGGGGAATATAGAACGGTAAATTAGTAGGATAATAAAACTTCTTATCTGAAAGAAGAAAGCTTACACAAGTGCTTGATTATCTTTGTGAAATAAAGAAAAAATGATGAGTTCTGTAACTGAATAGGAGAGTCCACAGCGCTCCAAGCATCCCTAATAACTACAAGTATACCGTGCAGCCAGAAGATCACTGCGCTTGCCTTTGATGTCAGTAGTCCTGGATTTCATTCCCGGTAGGCGCCAGGAGCGTTACTTCAGATTTCAGGATTTTCAGAAGATTCTCCTGGGGAGGATATTCAATATAATGGGTTGGACAGTAACACTACGTAAATACTGGTATCACATTAAAAAACATCGGCGATGTTGTCAGGGGAACATAATCTACCCCCTAAAATCGTCACTGGTAGCAAAATTTACCACCGATATTAGTAGAATTCCAAATTTTTCATTAGTATATACTAACTATACTAGTGATAGATTACTAAGTATATACAAAAATGAACTGAAAATAAATCTTTCAGGTCCCTGGTTCGATCCCAGTCCATGCCGTGTGGACTTTGTGCTGGACAAACACCGTGCTCGTGGGTTTTCTCGGGGTTCTCCCGTTTCCTACCGCTTTCTTCATTCCACCATTTCACTCATTTCTCATATATCATCACCGTCTCCTTTAGCCTAGCCGGCATAACTGTGGGACGTTAAACTTAAAGATTTCATTTCATTTTCATTTCCAATAAGCCACGATTCCATAACCCCTCGTTTTCCTCTACTTCCACACTAGTATTACTAGAGTAATTGAAATGAAATATTTTAGTTTAACGCCCCACCATTATGCCCTTTAGGCTAAGGGATACGATGATTACAGCAAGTGAATGATGATGAAAGAATTAGTGGAATGAAAAAGTTGTAGGAAACGGGAGAACCCCGAGAAAACCCCCGGACACGATGTTGTTCACCACAAATTTATCTGGCCGGGGATCGAAATGAAAAATGAAACGAATCCAACGATTATGCCGGCTAGGCTAAAGAGGACGGTGATGATAAGAAATGAATGAAATGGTGGAATGAAGAAAACGAGAGAAAACGAAAGACTCCCGAGAAAAAACACGCACATGGTGTTTGTCCTCCACAAAGCTCACTTGACGCAAGCTGGGATTATACCAAGGACCCCATGCACCAGTGGTGAACGCTCTGAGCTAAGTAGTATAGCACGTACTTCTCACGAACTTGTTCCGAAAATCTCACGAAAAACGCCCTAAAATCCGCCATTTTGTACCAAAATTTACCCATGTTCCCAAAATCTCACGAAAATCGCCCTAAAATCCGCCATTTTCTACCAAAAATTATCCATGTTCCCAAAATCTCACGAAAATGAGGCTAAAATCCGCCATTTTGTACCAAAAAATTTACCCATGTTCCCAAAATCTCACGAAAATGGATGCAAATTTCCTCTTGAATGTTTTATCATATATTTTAATACAATTTTATATTAATTTATACAATTTATGCTGATTACTTACCGTTTTTCCCCAAGCCTTTAAGAAACTTCTTTCTTCCTTGCTTATTCATCCCTCAAGTGTTGTAAAATAACTGAAGAAACTTCAGAACATGTCCACACAAGACTTTTTGTTAATCTTGAACGCAGTTGGTCTTGGTATTGAAGAAACTAATTCTAAAGAAAGAATTCACCTATAATGAAAGAATGGGATGTCGTAAGGTGAGGTAACCAGTGGGGGAAAGGATCAGGAAGTGGGGGTGGCTGTAGTCTAGGTGGGATATGTGCTCAAAAATGGGGGTGGTATTAGAACAATGGATTGCCGACAAACACCATTGTAATCGTACCAGATGTTTCTTTTCAAGCTGTCTCGTAATTTCATCATTGTGTCAATTAAGGAAGTAACAAAGTGTCAATTTAATGTGACATATGGATGTTGCACAATACTTGAACCGTAGGAGGTGAGAAAGACATGTTAAATAAGTTAGTTTCATGTATTTAGAAACATGGGAAACTCTGGATAAAGAACAAATGTTAAAATATATTGACTGTCTAAGATGTAAGGCGTAGGAGGGAGGGAGCCCTTTGACGGAGTACTGAACGTAACATAGACACCTGCTTGTATGTGTGTGTTCCAGGGTTTTTGGAGGTGGAGGGCGAACTGTACTTTTCTCTGGACATTGCTTAATGGGGGGCCTGTGACTTCTACTGCATGGAAACTCAAAAATATGTGAAAAAAGAAAGAAATAAGAATCATTATTCTAACGACAGAGAATTTAAGAATGAGATAGGTACGTGTCACTTTTTAAAAGTTAATGTATTACCTCATATTGAGGAAACCGCACATAAGATGGAGGGTTGAAGTGTGTTTTTTGTTTTGTGAGCAAAGGACCAGTTTAAATTAACGTTTGACTTGTTACGCATTTTGTTAAGACCTTGCCACATACGTAGAGGGGAGAGAAAGGGCGGTCCTTTCTACCTGAGTTGCAAAGAGGAAAAAAAGAGTGAATGAATGTGTACGCAAGACAACTTTCCCTTTTGTGCTTTTGGAAGAAGTTTTGAAGGAAGATTTCTGTAGGTATTTTTGCATAAATAATTTTATCCTTTTAAAAACTAGAGTAATGAATTAATTATTTATGAATATTAATGAGATGATAATGAATATTAATGAGATGCTAAAGAAAAGGATTACAAAGAATGGATTTTACTGTTTTTTCGTATATTTAGAGGCATTTTGCGGATATATGTAATATACAGCACTGCGTATTGTACATAAATGTATGAGATAATGTGGAAGGAAATGCGCGCAACTCTAAGAAACATATTTTATGTAATGATATTGTATTTTCAGTAGCTGATATAGGATTTTAACATAGAATATCATCTTTTGGATACTGTAGGGGTCTAATGGTGTACGAAGCTTAGACGAATGACAAATTGCATGTATTTGTGATTAGTTTGTAAGGGGGCTACATCTATGTGTAGCTGATAGAGGATTTTAGCATAGAATATTGTCTTTTGGATACTGTAGGGGTCTAATGGTGTACGAAGCTTAGACGAATGACAAATTGCATGTATTTGTGATTAGTTTGTAAGGGGGCTACATCTATGTGTAGCTGATAGAGGATTTTAGCATAGAATATTGTCTTTTGGATAGTGTATGGGTCTAACGGTGTACGAAGCTTAGACGAATGACAAATTACATGTATATGTGATTAGTTTGTAAGTAGGGTATATCTATGTGTGACTGATATGGGATTTTAGCATAGAATATCATGTTTTGGATACTGTATGGGTCTAATGTTGTACGAAGCTTAGACGAATAAGAAATTGCATGAATATATGATTAGTTTGTAAGTGGGTAGATGTATGTATGTATGTATATTGGTTTTGATATCGGGACAGGAATATATGTATCATATTGTAGACATATTATCTTTCGTTTACATGTAAGTGTTTTAAGCATGTGTTGTTGATTGCGTAGCTTTAGGGGCTATAGTAGGATGGATGCAAACACCTAAAGTGTTTCTATTCTATTAATATTGGATTGTAGCCTTATTTTATCGTATTGTAGAGCTGTATATGTTGTTGTGGTGATATGATATGTGAATGCAAACACATGAACTGATTGCTTATGTATATAGATTACCTTGAATACCATGTTAGAATGTATATATTGTGATTTTTACGTACGCAGATACTTGTTAGATATGTTCTAGTGGTATTTGAAGCACAAAGGATATCACTATGATATAAGGCATTTACATATACACATGTTTTCACTAGAGTATTCTAATGATATATATTTTGGTTTTTACGTACGTAGATGCTTTTTAGACATGACCTAGTGCTATTTGAAGCACAAAGGATATCATTGTGGTATAAGTCAGTTACTTATAGATATATTTTTACTACAGTATTCTAATGTCTTATATTGATACCTTTACTGACTTCTAAGATGCTTGTTCACCTTATAGAAGACATTATGCCAACATTATGGTTTTCAACTTAGAGTCATTTATTGTAGGAACATAAAACACGTATAAATAACCTTATATGAAGCATAGGTATTCTTTCTTTATCTTATATAGAATAAAAATACTTCGTATGATATGAATATTTGTTTGGAGAAATAAAACATATTATTGTAAATTGTAACGCTTTATTCTATTTATATACTCTACAATATTTTATTTTCCAATATTGGCATATTGATATACATATATAGATATATTTAAATAAGATATTTACATGATATATACGTACAAGTACCAATTGATAGGAAAACTTATGGACATATTTGATGATATTATGACCATGTTATGACAATATAGTACCTTTAGACAGTTTACTATTTACATATACATAGAATACCATTCATTTCACGCACTTAATACTTTGATAACCATATGGCAATGTTCTATAGTCAGTAATACTGTTATGATTTAATCGTCGTCTTTTATTTTGAACTTTTTGATGTGTTTTAGTTTCAGACTTGGATACGATGACAAACCCAGGCTTACGAACAATTCTTCCTGGATTGTGTAACTGTTTCTTGTCAGCTTTATCTCGAACTAGTTGATAAAAATGATCAAAGTTAATTTCTTGTCGTGTACGATGATTTAAAGTTATTCCTCTAATTTTAAATACATAATCTAATTTCCCTGTTTGAACTTCTTTCATTCTATAGGCATAATTTTTTGGCCCTAAGCCTATAAATGCATCAATTTCCCACCCATCAGGAACTTCATTAGTTAACTGACCTAAATAGGAACCCAAAGAAAGTGGAGGCTTTTCATTACGTTGCTGCACAAACATAATACTATCAGTGTCGCAGTACAATACACGATCAGGATCTATAGCTGTTAGTAATTCGTAAAGTTTTAAACGTGCCCAAGACGTGATGAAGGCTGCAAGGACAACATTGGAAAATTTCCATGGCTTGTTTTTGTTTTCAATGTTTTTATATGATACAATGAGATGCCGCTCTCCAATAGGCAATACAGTTTGTACCTCATATTGTGGTGCCCATAGATAACTTAAAAATTTTTCTGGAGTATCTACAATTACAGATTGAGATAAATCTGTTCTTTGTCCCCATTTTCCATACAAGGAATTGAGAAATATTTTGGAAA